>NW_010112428.1:0-24552 GCF_000699245.1 Pterocles gutturalis | reverse complement strand
CCTTTCTTAAAAATGGGGGTTATGTTTCCACTTTTACAGTCTGAGGGAACTTCACCAGAGTGCCACGACTTCTCGAATATGATATATTTTATATCATTATGTTTTATATAGATTTAAAACCAAAGTTAAAATCTTCCTTTGTTCATCAATTCCAAAGTTTATTCGTATCACTTGGAAACCATACATCGTTAAATGCCTATTTTGTGGAATCACATTTCTGTTCATTATCACTTTCAATGCATGTGTCAAATTGTCTTTTCATGTAGAACAAGAATAATTTAATTCATCCCAAGATTACTTTATAGCACTCGAAGTTCTCCAGGAATACTTTTGGAATTTTTATTGCTCTCATTTCTAAGTGTTCGGGTTTTTTTTTGTTTTGTTTTGTTTTGTTTTTAGCTAACATATATTTAACATTTATTGACATGTCACAAGAAAAAATGTAATTTGAAGTCAGTTATTGTGGAAGGCTGTATAAAACTTGGACACTTAATGTTAGGTTTTGGTGCACTTTGATAGCTTCCTGTGAGCAAATGATAGTGGCACAAAATTAAAGGTGAGCAAATAATTTGTTTGAAATGAAGCTACAGTTGTGATATCCGAGCTGTCTCTTTTAAACTGCTTTGAACAAAATAGGTATTTTCTGTTCCACTTCTGTTTAGAAAAGTTATGTCCGTTTTCCCTTAAGTAGTACAGTTCTCTTCTGTTGAGGAGGGGGTTGAGATGGCTGCCTTTTGTGGGTTTTGTATCCTGTTATGTGAAGCACTTGAAGTAAATTCTCTTACTGAAGGAGATAAACCCTAAACTCTCTTCCCTTTTTTGAAATACTTCCTTGACAAATTCTCTTCCACTTGAGTGGTCAATGATTGTACTACACAATGGATAGAAATAAGAATTCCACTACCCAGGAAGCATTAAGCAAAATTAAACCAAATAAAGAAAGGAAAACTGTTAAAGAACAGAAGGCAAAAAGAAAAAGGGATTGAAGCTGTTCCTGTCCATCTTAACTAAGTAATTTTGCAGATGCCCTACAAGGTTATCCTTGCTGATACAGAATAGCAGCAACAACACGTTCTCACGGATTGTATGTGGCTGTGTGTACGTCACACAGGGAAGCAACAGGTGAGCCGTAAAATCTGAGTTCAGTTTTAATGGAATCACAACCAAAGCAACAACTCAAACACATGTGAGGAATCCTGTAAGTAAAGAGGTGATTATACCTTCTTGCAAACACTTGCTAAATGGCTTAACAAACATGTTTTTAATGGAGGAAAGGAAAGTCTTACAAGAGAAACAGGGAAAGAATGACTGATTTTTCAACTACAACAGTTGTATAGTGTTTTTTTCTAGGAAGTGGGTTTTAGTTCATCTGAACTGAAATCGCTTGAGAACCTTCACTCACATGCTAAGACTTTCCAGGTAGCTATGTCAGGTTTAATATAACTTTTTTTTTTATTTTGTTGCTAGCTGGCCTCACTTTTTCAGGCAGCCGATTCTTTATCATCTGCTGTGTCACCTACTTCATCACCTACTTCCCAGCTGATAAACAATACAAGACATATATCTTATTTCTTAGTAGTATTAGAAGTATTGCAAGTGGTCATACAACCAGGAGCCCAAGCCTGCACATGTTTGTACTCAACTCCCACAAGCCATTCTGTGTGACTTGTTTTCAGTTGTTCATGCTCCTCTGGTCGTGTGGCTCCAAAACATGCAACAATTTAAAATCCTTCCACATCTCCCCACCCCTCCCTCCTGTCCCACTCTTCTTTCTTTTGTAAATATTGTTTCTGCTGTGGTCTCCACAGTTTTCTAGGGCTAAATTTGTAAATTAATTTTATCAGTTAAAAAAAAAAAAAAAGTTACTTTTGTATGTCAGCCTTCCTTAAGTTACATCTCATCCTCAGAAAAGTAAAACTGGGAATATTTGTGTTTTAAGCCACTTCACTTAGCCACTTTGCTGTCTATGAAGATTTCCTGAACTCTTTATTGTAACTTGTCAACTATAAACTCTTATTTTACTCTTCTGAAGTTTCTGTCTTCTCTGGTTGTGCTGAACTTTCTTATCTACCCTTAGAATCTGGCTTTCAGGAAGCCTGTTTATAAAGCTTGCTTTGTTGTTGTTAGAGCCAATTTAAAGCCAGGGCCACAAAGCTGAAGAGTAACTCACCTGAGACATTGTCCTTGATGTTTTTTTCAATTTCTCATTGATTTTTTTTTCTCAGTTGAATAAGCTAAAACACTGTTTTAACACTATCTGTGTATCTGCATTTTCAAGCTGTATTCAAGTGTCTTACTCCTCCAGCAATACCTCTGGTTTATGAGCGTGTGTTTCACCCACAACTGGATGATAGCAATTGCTCTCTGTAGCTTTGCATTTGTGTTTTCTAGATCTTATTGTCACTTCTGATCTTCTTATGGTGACACCTTTAGTAACATTATTGCCTTGTCCAAGAGCAGAGTAGAATAGTGACAAGAGAGTCGGACAAATCTCCGCAATATTTATATGCTGTCTGGCACCCAGGCAAACCTACCCTTTGACATTGTGTTAACAAGCTGAATGGGGAAATGGAAAGATAAGGTTTCTATTTCCACTACATGGTAGTCTTTCAAATTACATTTTTGAATGAAGAAAGTTATTTATTAGTTAAATTATGGACAGCATCCATTATTAAATATTGATTTTTTTTCCCTTGCAGTTTGAGATTATCACAGCTAGTAAATTCTGGGTTGTTTTTTCAGATTGCCTTACTTGGCAGATGCCTTCTCTATGTTCTTCTCAACATTTAATTCTCTCTTTTTAATGCAAAGTCATTGTTGATCATTAATTATTTTTGCTAATGATAGTGCAATGATTTTCTTTCAGAAGTATTTTATTGGTGAATATGGATGCTTTTCCTTTTTGCCCTTTCTTATAACTGACTCCTAAACTTTACACAATTTTAAGGTGGACGTTTCTTAAGTCCCTAGATGCAAAATTGTCACACTAGAAGACCATATGTGTGCAGAAACGGCGACGGTGCGGGTGATTTATGTAACATTATAGTATCTCATACTTTTAGAACCCTCTTCTAATGCTCTGTTAAAGATGGCTTAACAGATGAACATATTGCAAAATCAAAAATCAGAATTTTGGCAGAAATTATCAAACAACATCAACATGCAATGGAATCAGCATTTTATTTGCCTGTCCTAACTGGTGTGTGGTCCACTTATATATATAAGCAGATCTATATGTGTTGCAGTCAGAGCTGACCAAGCACTAGAAAAAGTTTTATGTAGAAGGAAATTCAGAGCAAAAACACCTGCTGTGCTCTGTTTCTACTGCCCTTTCTGTGGAATCTAAGTGAATACAGAGAGGGGGAAACTACAGTAAGTTAGTCTGAGCTCCACTGATGACGTGGTTATTGTCCATGTGATTATATTGCAGACAGAAGTCAGATTCACATACATGCACAGCTCTATTCTTACTGGGAAAGTACCATGGTTGTGACCATAGCATATGACAGCAGAATAAATGGGGTTGGTGGCAATTAAGTTAATAGACTACTCATATTTAATCTCTAGTTTTAAATGGCCAGGTAGTATAGCTGCTTTCATAGATTTCAGTTTCATGCCAAACACTGAACTGAGCATAATAGGTTATTTTTCACTAAAGCATAACATGTTTGGCAAAATATATTTTCCAGAGGGATAACCAGTCTCTCTTCAAGTCCATGAAGAGGCAGAGAATCCAATTTTTTGATACTTTGATCCAATGGTAAAATATTCTTACTTCGAAGTTCGTGCCTTACATTCACCTTTCAGCTATCTGTGGCTAGATATCTCAGTTATTTCTGCTCAAGCCTGGAAAGCTTTATTGTTGCAGGCATAGAGCCAGATAATCACAGTTGTGTTGCTTCTAAAGCCAACTGGTATCTTTGAATTTCATTCAATATCTTTGAATTTCATTCAAAGAACTGGAATTAGTAGCCAGGACTGTGGGCTATCGATCATCTGGGCTCCTGTCTGACATGAAGACTCCAAGCTAGTGACCCCAGAAGACATCACTGCTGCACCCCTTCCCCCTCTTCCAATGAAGTCAGAACAGGATAGCGGTCAGATCCCACCCTAAAAATTGTTTCCCCAAGAGCATTTGGTAGTGTACCACTGGCACCCTCTCTTGCAGAAAATATTTTGGTTCTGATCATGCTGATATTACAGCTAGCTGTAACTGTGGTTTCTGTGCAGGGTTCTCTGAGTGACAGAGACTGCATTACCAGGGTTTACGGTTCCAAGAAAACAGTTTTACCTTAATTAGGTTAAAATGCTCTTTGGCATACAGGCAGTATTTGTTTGTTTATGAAGGCAAAACACCTCTTGTGTTTCTTAATAAGCTGAATAAGTTAGCCCTTTAATGTTTCCTGTCTCTCTTTCTAGAGCATTTTTTCCATCCTTCAGTTGCTTTTGTGTTGGTTTTTTTTTTATTCATGTTATCTAGATTTAAAATAGTAACATGAGACACGCATATAGCATTCCTGTGCTAATGTCAAAGATTTCTTAGGCACTCATTAAGCCTAAGCATATCCCTTATATATATATTTTTTTTTAAAATGCACCTTTTTGCTGCAGTTTTATGTACAGTAGTTTGCCTTAGTCTGAATCAAAAAATCACTGCTTTCCAGGGCATGGGTGCTTACACTTAATATGTATTCTTTATAGATTGAGTTCTCTGACCACCTTGCTAATTGTTTATTTTTCCTCATACATTTTCATTAGTCTTTATTTCTCTTATAGTCTGCTTCAATCATTGTATTTTATAGTAAAATATTGATGAGAAAGGCATATAGCATTGGCTAGGTCTGATGGTTTAATTAAGATTTAATCCCACAAAACTGCTAGAGATATTGTTCTCAATTATGACAACTCTGATTTGACATCTGTCATTTCTGAATTCATTCCATGCTTATATTGCTCAGTGTTGGTTTTCATGATTAATATAATTAAGCTCTAGCCCTACAGAGAACTATTGTACGTAAATAGTTAGCTTCATCAGAAAGTTCTGTAATTTTATAAAAAAAGAAAAACTTGAAATGATCTTATAATATAATTATCTCGTTAGGAGTTATCTATAGAAAACCTGCTGCAGGCCTCACCAGGACTTTGTATAATGCGGATACCATTTATGAAATAGAACTTAGAGGATCATGATACTGGGTGTGGTTTGTCTGCTTTATTTTCATCTGTGTTGGTTTTAAAAAATCAATATAACTTTAAATAAGGGAAGTAGAAGTCAGATGTTGGTGTTTCATTTGATGCTCTTACGGGTGTTCTGCTCTTATCTGCAGTGAACCACTGACTTTTCCAAAACATAAAGTCCACAGAAGGTGAACTACAATGTTATTTCCATAAAAATATGTACAAAACAAAATTGAAATCTACATACATGTTTTTGCTAGAAATGCTTAGGCACTCATTCCTTCAGTGCAGAAGCTTTACTCTCTGAGCTATCTCACAAAAAAGCAGCTCCTCTGTGTAGGGCTTGAAGAGATCCCTTCACAATCAATATTCACTTACAAGTATCACATACAAGAATTTGGCAAATGGTTTCAGCTAATGAGTAAATGAGAGAAAATCGTGATCTGCTTGTGTATATTGTAAATGGAGAAAGATCAGCTCAATTTGCTCAATAAATTATTCATTGGAAGTTATTCATTCATCACTAACAAAAATGCTGTCTTCAAATGTTTCATCTATTTCGTGTTTCATATGCAGAAGAAAACTGATTTTACAATCCCTGTCATTCCTTCAGCTGTTCTAGAGAAAGACCTGAAAGAAAAGTCCTTATTCTTATGGGAAAAGGAAGACTCCATCCATCCCTACAAATAAAGAAAAAATATTCCAAATATAATATACTTCAGATTTTTTTTGGGGGGGGAGGGGGGTGCAGAATACAGTGAAGAATCTGTCAATACCAAGGGATGTTCATTTTGCACAATACATCTGTTATGTTCACATGACTTTCTTAAATCAGGAGCTGAAATGCCCTACAAATGTCTACAAGACTAGAAACTAGGAAAGTATTCAGTAGCATACAAAAAATACTGAAGTGAGCATTTTATCTCTTCCTGGTGTTTTAGCTTATTTGTTCTCATTTAGTAACTCTTTGAAAATGCAGTCAGCACTAGGGAGAAGATTTTAGAGTGGTTAACGTATCTTCCTTACTGTGTGAATTCTCCCAACATACCTTTGAACAATATTAGAAGAAAAGTAGCAGGGAGAATTAGCAATTAAAGGATGGTCTCTGTCATCGCAGCCCATTCAATGTGTGGAGCAGGGTGATGGTAAGGGTGATTTAAGTTACATCAGAAGAGAACTTCCAGGCTGGTGAAGTCTGAAACTTCTCCAGAGGGATCAAATATAACTGGAAAAGTAGTTGATGGGAGCTGGCACACTTTATGTACGCTGCAGCCTCCTGGTGACTTACTAAGCTGTGAAAGGGGGGTAAAAAAAAAAAAAAAAAAAAAGAAGAAGAAAAAAAGAAAAAAAACCCCAACATAATAAAATAGGAAGAAATAAACTCATACCTGGAGCATTTTACACATCCAAATGTGGAGACCGAACTGCTAGAGGAAGCTAATGTATTTTCTTCTATGCATTCAGAAATAATCCTAGAACATTTTCTTAAGAAAACAGAATTTACACCAAAACATTTTCAAGAATTGTGTAACTAATGCCTGAACTACAGAGCTATATTATGTGTAAACAGAGAAATTATGAATATTGCTTAAATGAATTTCCTCAATACCAAATAGCATGTATATTTTCATGCTGTCATTATTAAGCTTCCTGTGCTCATTTTATGTCAAATTAGTAATAAATCAGTGACAATTTTATGTGTATCACAGTGAAAAGAGAAATTTATTTCTTTAGAATTATACCACATTTCTAATTAAGATGGTGTTTAAATAAAGGAACACAATGCGTTGATGCATATCTTAAGTCTAACTTGCTATAATAAAATATTCAAGAAATGCACCATTGCATTCAACATTTGAGTATACCAATGGTAGCTTTTACCACTACCTGTTTTGCTAAGTCAAGACAATTATGTCATGCATATTTGCTTATATCGTTGTTTATATTAAATACAAGAATTCACAAACAAGAAAAAAAAGTGGCCTACTTTGGTGAACGTAGTATTCATCAGAGTGTTTTTGATTTTGGACATGTGGTGGTCCATTAAAAATTTGACACTATCAGGGAGTTGAAGATTTCACAAGATATGTAAGTAATTTGAAAACTAAAAATGTCTTCAGTTTTTCCTCATTCCTTCCCATTAACTCCCTAGAAAGATCATACTGACAGAGTGCCCCACCAGTTCTTATTTGAACCTGAAAAATAGTAAAATACATTAATTTTCATAGTGGGAAAATTACCTGAAGTAATCAGGTCTCAAGTTCCATATTATTTGAATATTAGTTTAGATAGAAAATAGTCTGAGACAAGTAAGGGATAGAAATGGTAGAGAATCAGAAGAAAAGCCATTTGTTGGCTTGTGCACTTAATGTTATTGCTTTATAGAAAAGTTTTAAGCTCTTTAAAAAGAGACATAAAAAAATGCCTCCATCATGTTAACTTTCATGCATTTATTCTTTTCCATAAGAAAAGGTTGACTGATAGGTGCATCCTTTTATGCATTATTTTAAGTCTCAAGGTCAAAGTGAAGCAGTTAGGCTGAAATAAAAGTGGAAAGTTAACTGGTAATAACTTTCAGAAACCAATCTATTATAATAGAACAAGATGGGAGAGGCTACGACATATTGAAGGTAGTAACTGAAAGGCTTCATCTGAAGACCCATGAAACTGTATTTACAGTGTCAGAACCTGGAAATTTAGAAGATCTTCCTTCTGCGTAGAAGGAGAGTAAGATGGTGCTGATTCCATGATTACATGTCTTTCCAAAGTTGTCATAGGGCATAAATCACACCTCAATGTGACTAGTGAGAAAAGAGCTTATTCCAGCTGATCACTTACCACTGTCCACCAGTGCCTGATCATAGCAAGCACTGTAAAGGATGGCTTCTCCTCTTTCCTTCTGTCATCTATGTAGATACTGTTATGCTAAATCTTTATTAGTTTAAGATTTACTATCAAAGAGAAGCTAAAATGAAAGTATATCTAAGTTCATGAAAAGTTAATAACTAATGCTTTCTGAATATCTTTTTGTAATAGCTGATAAAAATATGGTATAATAATTCATATAAAATGTATATCAACTTATCCTCTCATTGAATATTTGAGAAATATTATTTTTCTGCTAAATAGCTGAAAAAGTTTAGATTACTGTTTTGAAGTGTAATAAATTGAGTTGATTTTGATGATAAAAGAATAATGATTTAGTCATAATGTTCCACAATTTTTTGAAAAATAGAAAAGACTAGTAAGCTAGAAGCTACACGTCAAATAAAAGTCTTATTTTGGTTAGCTTTTGAAATTTATTTAAAAGTGTCCAGCTTTGGAGGGATTCAAAACACAACTGCACAGAGCTGTGAGTGTCCTGCTTTAGCTGACCCTGGTTTCAGCAGGGAGATGGGGGTTGGCAATCTCCAGATTAAGCCCTTCTGGTCTCAGTGATTCTGTGATTGTCTGATGTTGTACTTAATTTCAATACTCAAAATGTTTGCTTTTAACAGATTTAATTAATTTTTCACACAATTTTCAAATATAATTTGATTTCCATAATAACAGAATTAAAAAAAAAAAAAATTAAAAAAAAGCAAGCTATAGAGCACTTTTTTTTTCCCCTCCAGAAATTTGTTGACAGTGAGGCTGAGGACGGCTTTAAATAAAAGCTGTTTCCCAGATTTAGAATCAAATCAAGAAAATCATAACAATTAATGTGGTAATAATAGTGTGGTAATACAAACTTAGACAAAGTGCATACTTGCAATATCCAGACTGAAGTAAAAATGTCTGCTTTTAGTAACTGTATTTTTGCTTGAAGTGTAAAATATTGGGATTACTCATAGTTATTACAGATTAAATAAAATATTTTGCACATCTTTGATTCCCCCAATTTCCATTGATCTTTTAAAATATTTGCTATTGCTCTACTTCTAGAATTTCTTTCAGAACACTATAAATGCAAATCATATTAACATATAATATTAAATTACTATTAGTATATAGTCACAGAAAAGCAATGGTCCTGTGCTGTGTGATAAAGTGTGTAACTACAAATACTTTCAATCAGAGGAAAGCAACTGGGGAAGAGTACATTAGAAGCCTGAATAAAAAAGCTGTTCACAATCAGTTACAGCTGAGTGCAACAAAAATTACTTTCTAGGGATCAAAGGAAATTAATGATTGACCAGCGTAACCAGAACATCCCACAGCATGTTAAATATTTAATACCATGCTACTTCTGCCCAAAACAATCTGAGCTTTGGCGTATATCCACCAAAGTAGCTCATTGCTAATTAATTTGGCATGTCATTTTGCATGCAATTAGTAATTAATATTAGTCACGATGCACTATAGTGAACTTTTTTCAGTTAAAGATTCAATCTCAGTAATTTCAAAAGCTTGATGAAATGGTAATTTTTTATTATTCTTAGAAGAGAACTTGCACATTGAAAAAGGTATTGCAGTCAGAAGGAAGGATATATCAAGGTTTATAGACCACATTTATTTGAGGTTGTTCAAGGTCAGTGAATTTTTTTCCCTCCACTTGCTTGAAATTATGAGTAATAGAATATGAGTAACTGGTACTCCAACCGAAATGAAGTACAGTGATGTGCAGCACTATATTTAGCTGTCTTTTAAACTGTTGCAGTCTCATTTAACAGGCTACAAATTGAACCTGCATTCTCTACCATTTGAGAAGCAACATTTGCCCTGAGGTTTTGCAAACTGATTTGACGAATCTCCAGTAATAATTACTCAAGATGCCAAAATAATGCAATCTTTGAAGAAGCACTTAAAGTAACCCTTGTAAACAGTGGTTTTGAATAATAATAATAAAATAAAGTCAAGTAAAACTTGAAGTTAGTGTGAAAAAAAAAAAACCACAACAAAAAAGGATTGTTATATGAAAAAAAAGGGGTTTTTTGGGGGGTCATTTTCCTTAACTGTCTATCCACCCAAGCTGAAATTCATAACTGTAGTAAAATAGCATTTATTCTGAACAATTGTGCAATCTCAAACCCCAGGCACTGAAATCCAACAGTTAAAAGCCCAGAGAGTCATTGAACACTTAACATTACTCTGTGAAGGTCTCCAATTAGCAGGAACAGCCTTGTAGCAGAGAAGTCAGAGACTGGAAGATCACTAGTAATTAAGTTAATATCAGTGAGCTCAGGGCCATGTTTCTTCATCTTCCATTTCTCATATTGCCTCTCGTTTTTTCTGTGATAGTCACTTCATCTTTCTTATTCCTAATTAGCATGTGTTAACACCTTTTTTTTTTTTTTTCTTTCCCTTGGCTTCTTTTGCTTTTTTAATTCTTTCATATAGTTTGTTTTCATGCTTCTTCATATGTGTGATTTCCCTCTTGGCTTATCTCTCCATTCATTTTCTCTGATTTTTTAGTCTGTTACCTTCCTCCCTTCAGTGAGACATTCTCCCTTTGCTTTCTGCTTCCTTTCGTTCATTATGCCATATGTCTCACCTCTCCTTGCTTAACTGTATCAGTCTTCTGTCAAAAAGGACTCCTCCAGCACCTCTGAGGGTGCTTCTTTATTCCATGTGAGTCATTTGAGCAGTGTTATTCAAAGAAATGTGTGGTTTTTTTTTTTTTTTTTTTGCTGTCCTAGTAAAAATGTTCCTATCCTTTTCAAAAGTGTGTAGTTCAGTTTGCTCTAAGTATGCATTTTGGGATTGTAGCTGCAGTAAAATGTCATGACAGCAGCTTAAACAATGCCAATAGTACCATATAAAGTGTGAATATTATGCAGGGGGTCTAAATCTCAGCATAATTTAGAATCTTTTTTAGTAACTAGTAATCCCCATGTACATTAATTTATACTGAATTCTTCTCTTTGGAGGAGATGATGCAATGTAGTATAGTGATACACAACAGTTTTACTGAATTAAATGTGTTACCATGCAGGCTCCCAATCATAATATTTATTAGAAGTGGATTGCTTGTTCTTCCATGTTAGCCCTGTAAGAGAGGCAGTACAGGCCAATGCATTTGAAAACTGCGACTTGTCACACAGAATGAACTTTACAGGGCAAGGTTGTCCACAGTCTCTGAGAACGTAGCATCACTCTGCTTTTGGGTCATTCCTTTAAAAAAGACTAAGCAATCTTAGCCTATGTTCTAGCTGGCAGGGTTTCCCCCCACTACCATCAAGGGAAATACTGGCATGAGTGTTAGTAGGTGTCTACTTCCATAAATTGTGACTTAAGCAGGAACTTTTTTTTTTTTCTGAGAAATTGCCATGTAGATGTTGTTCTCAGTGCTGGATTTGATTCTCACAGTGTGAGAAGTTTTTTAGTAAGCAGGATACACTGGTTTGAGAGCCATGGGATAACAGAACTTCTGTTAGAGCTTCAGTTTTAAGCCAAATTTAAGGGAAAGTAAACAGTGATGCTCTAGGCTTTCATATCAAAATTTGGACAGCAAGCAACAGAGGGAACATTTATTATTTCTTTCTGTTGTCAGTATGTTTTGCACAGGATTATGAGCCTTATCTTTGGGAAATATAAAAGAAGAAAAGAAAGAAGACCTGTGTTTGTGAGAATAAGAATTATTCATGTTTCTGTCCTCATTATTCCCTGTTATTCACATTTTAGCTTACTTCTTACAGTTCACTTTTGGGGAAGGTCTCAGCTCTCTCCATTTTCTTCAAGTCCCTGATATTCTGACATAAAATCAATGGACATATATTCCTTTTAAACTTAATAACACTTTTTACCACTTCGATGAAGTTAGTAAGAAGCAGTTTATTTTGTCTTGCTGCATCACTGAATGGTTTGCAACACTGCCTCCTAGCTCCTGATAATGCAGGAAAAAGAGCGCCAGATTCTCATATCTCTGTGATGTAGAGGTCACTCTACCACAGCTTGAATTGCTAGGACTTTTTTTTTTTTCTTTTTTTTTTCAAAATGCAATGTTTTAGTTCTTTTTTTTAACTTTAGGTCATTAATTCTATCATAGTAAATTAGGAGTGCTTTATTCCTGACTAAGCTACATTTTCACTGAGGCTTTTTGATATATAAACAAGCTTTCCTTGACATAAAGCATGATTTCTAGAAACTATGGCAGTGTAACTACTGGGGGAAAGTGCTTTCTGTAGCCTAAAAGTGAGTTTACAGAAATTTATCAAGAAAGAAAATTTTAAGTCAACTTTCCAAGTGAATCAGTGCAGTTATGGATTTATGATGAGCTAATAGAGCAGTTTGCAATTTAGGTTTAACTTAAATACTAATAATAGTACTAAATGAGTTTATTTTATCCAAAGGAATAAGCAGAATCAAATCTACTAATATAGATGCCACATACACTTGTTGATGAAAACAATATGAAAAAATGTCCATCTTAATTATTCAAACATAAGTGTCTTTAAATAGGTGGTTTAGTGAAGAAAAAACAACCTTTGGTAAAAAAAAAGATCATTTACACCCTAATGCCATTGAACTTCAGAGGGCCAGGATCCATCTCCATTTCAGGGGTGACTGGGGGATCCCAAGAATTGCGTGAGTGGGTGTGTGGTTTGGCTCCCAGCCAAGGGCAAACCCATCACACTTTCCCAAATGTGTAAGTAAAAATTTCCAAACAAAATATTGAAGAGTTATTTATAAACAGACGTCTCATTCCAAAAGGTTATCATTCTTCACTATGCATAGCCAACACATGGCCTCACAGAACATGCAGTATGAAACCTGGAATACATAGAAACATTATACATGCAAGTATGTTATTTACTGTATTTTATAACAGAAGAACATTATTGTGTTTACACAGAGTATACTCACAGATACTGAAAATTTCACTCATGACTGCTTTTCATCAAAGCAATATAGATCAATTTACAAGCTTTTATTTCAGGAAGGAAGTCACATGGAAATGAAGGCACCAAAGCATAAAATAGGATTAATCAATACAGGCTCAACGTAGATGTCAAAAAACGAGTAAAACCGTACACGGTACTGTCTGTAGGGACAGCAATAAAGAAATTATTATAAAAAAGCATAATATAGGCATTACCAAGATGTTTAAATGTTGTATATCTATGTTTATACATATTGTTAAAGGTATATATCTATACATATACATATCTTTAAGTCTTCTGAAAAGTTTGTCCCATTTAACAGCCAGTTTACAACCAAGCCTGCACACAGCAAGGAAGGGAATATCTTGTCCTTAATTATACTCAGCACTGACACTTCACTGGAAGAAGTACTGTGATTGTGCACCACAGTCTCCAAGGCACTTACAGATCTTCTCTAGTGGGCTTGGCATGTGGAGAAGGTAGATGCTTCCCCTCCCCGTTATGTGTTTAATAGCACAGTTTAAAAGCATGGTTTCCATGACAACTGTCTTGGGAAGTGTGTTGTACTGAACATTTTTACCTGAGACTGAAAGAGAAAGATGAAGGGAGATCATAACTTTTGCATCATTCTTTCACCTCGGCTTTGGGAACAGGGTAGCACTAGTGTTGCCCTTTGCTTGACTTTACTCCAAAGCAGTGTTTGCAGATTTGCAGATTAAAGCAATATTAACTAGACTAAAAAGCTAATTTCCCTTTCTTATGGAGGGAAAACACAAAATGCCCAATATATATTTTTTAAATGTACAGTTGAAGAAAAAATAGGGAAAATGTGACTATAGATAGCTACAGCTAAACAGAGGCAAGGATCCTACTGAGCTCACATGTACCATTTAGTTCTGAAACCTTCCCTCACCTGAGAGGCAGTAGTTTCCTCTCATAATTGCAAGATTTCACTTATAAACTCAGCAATACCTCGCTGCTATGACAGGGAAGACCTCGCAGCTACCACATCTTGCTGAGTTGTGGGAGTTGGATGACCCTGGGAGATCAATCTTTCCTGAATGACGTGACCTCCAGGCTCCCCATGAGCTCAGAACTGAGGCGGATCTTCCATTGTGCAATACTTCGCACTGGTTGTGGCAGCTGGATCACAGGTCAAGGAGAAAGGTTTCATCCTCTTTTGTTCCTTTTCTTCGTGGCTCCTGTCTGCCATGTTAGCAAGAGACTGTCAGCTAGTTTGAAGCAGCTTTCTCTTCTGCAAAACGCTTCAAAGCCATCCATGGTGCTTAGAGTGGTTGAATGGAAGCAGAAATGGGGGAGCACAGAGAGAGACGGAACCTGTGTTTCTAATGCAACCAGTGTTTGTAGAAAATAGTGATATAGTAAAAAATAAACAAGTGATGCTCCAATTTTAATAATACATATATGTTTAATAAATCATTTTCCTGAGAGTGTCAGCCATCCAAGACTTAAATCTGAAGTATGGTGTTGTTGTCTGTAGGCTAAATTTTGTATAACAGTGACAGTAAATGTTTAAGAGACTGTTCATGGGGTCTTGATAATACCACGTGTGTTAACAATCCCATTCTGCAAACCCTCCATAAGGACTCCATGAGGATTGTCTGTCTTACATTAAGGTTTCAATATTTGATCATTTCTGCAAGGTACTGAATGTACTTCTTAACTAGCAAAGTTCTTCAACATGGGCTAAAACTGATGCATGCATTTAGTGCTTTTGGCTTTAATGAATGTGTTCAATAACTTAAATCCGATATAGTATCACCAGAGAGCAATAAAGGGACACATTGCAAACATACCTTATGTCTAACTGAAGAATCGCTAACATTGTTACAGTGCAATGAAAACATCACAGCGTAAGCAAAATTCAAACCCAAATGTGTGTAGCTCTAGGTTCTCAGCTGGAATGCATCTCTCTATTGACTTCAAAATATCTTTGTAAGACAAATTAGTAAAAGATACTTGATAAATTGATACAAAAATAACTATTGTCCAGGTTTTAATCTGAAATTACACCATTTTTTCTTTAAAGTTTTGTAGGTTACTTTTTTTTTAGTAAGTATATATTACATCACTGCAAGATAAATTCCATTTATTTACTGTTCTTGAAGTCAGGCAACCTAATTGAGAACTCACCAAGAAGTAAGCATTCTGTGTGCATTCTAAGTTCTTACATCACAAGAAGTGCACAAAATTAGTGGCAATTGACTTGTGCCATTTCCTTAGGATTTTTAAATATTCAGTTTTACTTCCTGGTTTAAATAAATGAAATGTTTTTAGTAGTGTTCTCTAATGGTGAAATAACTAGAAACGTGCTTAACTTGTTTTCTTTTTGTCTTTGATATGCTTGAAATTAGATGCTTGGATAGTTTCTGTGAAGCTTTTCTCTTTGTAGTTATTAAGCAAGAGCTTTCAAAAGAAAAAGAAAAAATATATATACCCATCTTAATGATTTCATGTAGGGTTCTTTGCATCAAAAGTAGGTTGTTGAATGAGAAGGAGAAAATTTAGTAACACCTTCACTACCACCATGCTATGTCATCCTTAAAACCATGTAGAATAGCCTCCCCTTTTTGTATACCACAGTCAAGACTTTCAGCTACCTGGGAGGAACCTGAATTTCTTCAAGGTTTACAATAAACAAAGCTTTATTGTAAAGAGCTTTTCAATGTTTGCTTAATATAAATTGTCTCTCTTTTCAGAGATGAGGCTGTAAAACACAGGGTTTTGGACTGTACTTCCAGAGAGTCATGAGAGGACTGTCTGGAATCTCTTCAGTAGAAAGAGCACATGATGGAAGGGGCTATTAGCAAGAGCATGAGCTAACTAGAATGTGGGTACATTTCAAGAATAAAACTGTAAGGAAGGTTTTACATGTGGGTATTGACTGCAGGTAAATGCATGTCCAAAGCTAAGCATTAAGGCTCCTGAAAGAATATTCATAATTCATTCAGAAGAAAGTAATTTTATTTAGAAGAAATAATTTTTTTCTTTCTTTACAACTCATTTTAATTTCAGTATGCTTCCTGAAGGAAACAAAAAATTAAAATATTCCTTCTAAATAATCAGTTGTTAATTAAAATCCATGTTTTATCATAAAACAAAAAGCAGACATTGCATGCTTGAGTTTACCAGTGTGCATGTTTCCTCTTTTTGATACTTTCCTTAAAGTGTATTTTCATTTTCCCATCCATTTTGTACAGCATCAGAATTACTTCACTAGACTCAAGAAATTGTGCAGAATATCTAAATTGATGTTTAGGAAGTGTGCCTCAATAGGTAACCCTCTCTGGTCATTTTTTTAACCTTATGTTTAGATGGGGTGCTTGTTGAAATTTATCTGTTGCTGAACAAGTCTGTTTTCAGTAAGTGTATATGACACTTCTTTAAATTATTAAGATTTTCAAATACAATGAGAAATTCCATGTTTTGTTATTATTATTAATTGAAACAAGCCTCCTAATTACCTGCTGTTTATTAAATGGAGTTATTTTTTCCCTCCTCAAACATTAAGTGTAGTAGTACACAAGTACAAGTTTATGACTGACTTGATCTAAAATTCTGGATTGCTTTATGAAGTTAATAAGGTGCTTCTAAAAAGTTTCTTTGTCCCTTGTCCGTTAGTTTGAAGTGTTATCAAGTCCACTGCACTTCTGTGAGCCTTTTTTTTTTTTCTTTTTTTATGGCTACATGTGTAATCTTTTAACAAGATCTAGATTTTTGTTCCAGAAATTTATGATTGATAGTTATTTTGTAATGTATTTTACTACTTGCTCCACAGGAATTAGCATAAATAACAGGGCTAACAACCTGAAGACATGCCAGAGTGTTGCTTGTTGGAATTCCCTGTTTTCTCTAATACACACATACAACTGTCCTAACTTTTTTTTTCCTCACTCTCTTTTAGAACTAAAAGTAGGAGTCTTCTAGAGTTAGTTCATAAGTGATAGAAAGATAAGGAAATTATTTAATTGTATATGAAGGTTTTTGGGTATAACACTCAGTGAACTAAATGAATTTTTGTTTGGCATGGAGGGCTTTTTAATAGTTGATCTGTAACTTGTGTGTGTTTGTGCTTTCAGTGGCAATGATTCCAAGAACAGTATAATGATGAAGATGAGCTACTTTCTCCAATAAGACTTGTATCTATGTATCAGTAAATAGTCAAGAATTGTATATATCTGAACAGCTTATAGCATCCTATGTTGAATTAACTATTGATGGCAACTATCATTTACATCCTTGTTTGGATTTTCTTTGTTTTATGTGAAAGCTGTGAATTTCATTTCAGAAGAAAAAAATATATTGCTTAGCCAGGATATCACAGGCTAAAACTCTAAATGAAACCTTGTGGAACCCCACTGGCTTAAAACAACCTACCTCCTATTTGTTAAAGTTGTTAGAATTAAGAATTTGTATCTTAGGTATATGTCAGGCTTCCTATAGGCCTATGACATTTAGAAGAAGTGTCTTGATGTAGGTTGTAATGACTGCTAAAATAAAACCTGCGAGTGATAAATGAACAGATTGCTACTGTGAAAGTGTTTAAAGGTTTAGGACTCCTACTGATAAAACCACCAGAGAGAGTTTGTAGAAAATTACTCTCTTCTCACCTTTAATTGCATTATTTAAGTGGAACATTTTCTTCACTGGATGGAGTGCAAATAATAAAACTTTTTTCATTTATTATGCAAAGTCCTTTACAAACAAAGTATAGAGACTATAGGAGATAGTCTTGCTTTATTGAATTAAATAACCAACCATCTGCAATAAAGTTCATGGTGGTTCATGGTTAAATTGAAATTTAACTAAACCAATGATGTATTGGGACTTGAGCAAATGGAGATGTTGCAAATATCTTCAGGGGGATGTTATTAACAAATTCTTCGGAATGCAAAAATAAGCATTTCCAGTGGAGAAGCAAAAGAAGTCTTTCTTACTGAATGAACAATCTAGAAATACTAGAAGGTAGTTCTGCTGAGGAAAGGACTGAAATTATTAAAGTCTACTTTTTTACCTCATTAATATAACTTTCTCTCCACCAGCTTTTTAAAACAAACATCTGCTTTTTGAATTATGGAAACTACTTTTGACAGGAAAGTTTGATTATGGAAGAATGTAAGATATTGTCAAGGAGAACCACATGGCAAAAGAAAAAAAATATTATTCCTATATGCTTATTACCTTGTTTATATTGTTTCTCTTATTGATAATAGACATAAACTAGGGGATTTTTTTTAATCGATTCCAATTACTTCAGAAAAATAAGATTCAATAATGAGCCTTTTAAAGCTAGAGAAAACAAACAGAGTAGCTTGAATGTACATTGTACTTTTCAGATTTGCTCATATGTGAACCTCATTCCATTCAGAAAGCTGGGGCACAGCAAATTGAGGTACAATAATAGGCCATGGATGGACAGATGAAGTCTACCTCACATGTGCAAATGTAGTTGTTCCTCTGAGACAAGGTCTATGAAAACACTTGACACACATGTAGGCAAATTAATGTTGTATATAATCCAGAACATGGTTTACTTTTTCATTGGTAATGGCTATTTATTTTTTTTAAGCTTTGTATAATAGCTATTCAAGCACGCAAGAAAAAAAAAAAAAAAAAAAAAAAAAGAGGGGAAAAAATTAGAAAGACTTTATTTGTTAACTTTTTTTTACTTTTTATCAAAACAACTTTTTGCATCGTGAAGGAGAAACTGATAAAGTACTTTGTGAGGGAGCGGAAGTTCTTATTGGACACAGAGGGGAGAAAATGATTGCAAATTGTAACAATATACAGAAAATTCTACGTAGATTGATTAGTCACACTTCTGTGTGATATAGCTTGCACAGGACAGATTCAGTTTCATTGATTTCTCTGCAATTGACATGAAATGGTACACTTATTCTTTCAAGTTATTGCTTCTCGACGTCACCATTTTTTTCCCATGATGTGACGTACAGTCAGTTCCATTTCTTGACCAGATATTATTTTCCTGATCATAAAAATAGCCAGAGATTATATTTTTGGAGTGAGACGTTTTACCATCTAGATAAATGACAGTAGTGTGAAAGTAGAATTAAATGTACTCAAAGAGAAATGTAGCAACAAGCTCTTCTTATGAATGACACCAGAAAAGGCCAATAACCCTGAAATTAAAGGGTACTAACTCTGAAACGGGCAAGATGACACAACTGTGAAGTTTAACAATATTGTCTCAGATTTAGAAAATGGTTAAACATGGACATTCTTGTCATATACTTGTTTTCTTTAGTTGAGAACTAAGTACCTCCCCTCTGCAGCTTCTGCTAGCCAAGATCCTATGGTCCTAAAAGTTACTAGGGTTTCTCAGAATTAAAAGTGGGCTAAACAGAAAAAACACTGCTTACTTTAAAAACTTGTGAGAACCTCAGGCTTCCGGGAAAGTGTCTTCGTCCTGATGGTCTTTGCTGTTGCAAGCTTCCATTCTTCTGCAGTACTAGCCCCCCTCCCTCCTGTGTGTGCCAGTGGGGGACTTTTTGCCTCTTTAGCCATGGGCTGTGGGTCCACTGCAGACTGCACATGGAACCAGCTATCTAGCTTCTTCTTGGCTGCCCTGATGCTACGCAGCCTTCTCACGGCCTCCAGCAGCGCAGCCACGTGTCACAGGAGCTCCCCACCTGGGCACACCTTTTGCAGGCAGGCCCGCCGCCTGCACCTGCCCCAGGAGAAAGGTCTGGGCACCTCCTGCAGTCTGAGGGCTGCCCCACAGCCTTTCCCCTCAGCAGCTCTCTCTGGGTGGAGGCATCACCCACCGCTGAGGTGGATGGTGCAGGCAGCCCAGCCAGAGCTGCGGCCTTTGCTCTCAGACGAGTGCTCACCATTCTGCCTTGAGGGTCGGGCAGGATGACTGCCCTTCGCCTGTGCAGATGGTCAAGGAACAGTGCCCGGCTGCTGGGTTACGTGTACCTCAAGTCTGACAGTCAGCCAGGGGATTGCCCCTCCTTCAAAGAGGTGCCCTCTGTGCAGACTGCTGTGCAGACTGCACCCCACGGCCTGGCTGCTGCCCCTCGCCCTGGCCGTAGCACTCCCCAAGCCTGCCTTGTGTGAGAGTAGGGTGTGGCTGCCATTACTCCTGGCCCTGCCCTCACACCTCAGCTGCCGGTTCCTGGTGTGTCTCTGTGCCCCCCTGAGGTTTCCATGGCTCAGGAAACCCCCATGTACACCACGTTCCCCCGCTCTGCTGTGGGACACGCCTGCACCAGATCACCTCTGTGAGTGACCATGTATGTGTTTCTTTCTTGAAAAGAAATGCCCGCTTATTTTGTTCACTAGTCTTATTTTCAAAGACCATTTAAGCCAGTTATTGTTCAAGTAGAGGCTAAACAATGGAGACAGTAAAGCTGCTCTAGTCACGCAGCTATGGATTTTTGCTACTCAGAATATCTGGGCAGTACAAAGATGGTATATTTATCTCTGTACAGCCTGTAGAAACCTTCCTGTGTATTCTGGGTGCAATGGAGCTGCTGTTCGGAGATGCTTGGATGATGTAAACAGCCCCTTGAAAGCCATCAAAGTTTCTGAACTTTTGCAACTTGTGTCATATCTGAATAAGGTAACTGGTCATCAAGATCCGAGCTTTGAAGACACTAATACCTTAATGCACACTAAGTCACTGATCACACAGTGTTCCCATCTTTCCATCACCTGCATTTACTTTACCTTTCAGTATGACTTTTTACGGCTCTTAGTAAGATGGTGAGTGCAGGTAGCAAAACCTCCAGTCAGTGAGGAAGGAATCATACCTTAGCTTTAAGTTGTTCTGTTCTTTTACGTTATGAAATTGTCTCTCATGAGGGAACCAGAAGGAATATAAAACCATTTTATGCATGCTGATGTTGTCACTTGTGGAGGCTCTAACAAATCGTCTGATAACTGAGTATTTCTGTATGATTCAGTGTAATTGACAGTGCCAGAAACTAGCCCTAAGCAAATGAAATGCAACGCAAAATCTGCTGTAAGCAAATTAATCACAGTCAAAGTGATAGGAAACTTACACTTCATTTCTTTTCCAAGATACATTTGTAACAAAAAATATAATTCCCTTTTCTCTCAAAAGACTAGGAAGGCTGTCAGGCAGTCTGGGGCAAGGAAAATAAGTAGTTTATGCCTCCCGTATATAAAGATATGAAATGTTTGTATTTGTAAACAAAGGCCAGAGTAACCTCATAAATTTGACATTCTAGGCTTTGACTCATGGGCTTAGGCCAGTGACAAAGGGGTCACTGCCCCAACTGTCTGCCCCCACACTTCTCATGCAGGCACTTACCTTAATATTCTGTGCTATAATTTAAGGCTACATCACTAGTACCATATTTAAAGACAACTGCTTAAAAGATTGTTCTGTTCTTATTGCCTGGAAGCATATCTGTTTAATTAATTATCTATATTTCTCAAGATTTTTATTAAGAATAAAGTCTTTAGAATTTATACAGCAGTGCCCTTGGGCTTGCTGTTCAAGAAAGGAAAAAGAAAAGTGGTGTTCCCCAGGGCTCATATTGGAGTCAGTTCTGTTAAATATCTTTATCAATGATCTGGACAAGATTAAGTGCACCTTCAGTGCAGATGGGCAGGAGTGTTGATCTGTTTGAGGGTAGTAAGGCTCTACAGAGGGATCTGAACAGTCTGGATGGATGGACCAAGACCAATTGTAAGAGGTTCAACAAGGCTGAGAGCCGGGTCCAGCACTTGGGTCACAACAACTCCATGCAATGCTATAGGCCTGGGGAAGTGTGGCTGGAAAGCTCCCTGGCAGAAAAGGTCCTGGGGATGTTGGATGAAAACTGAGTATGAGCCAGCAGTGTGCCCAGGTAGCCAAGAAGGCCAACAGCATCCTGACTTGCATCAGAAATAGTGTGGCCAGCAGGACTAGGGAACTGATTGTCCCCCTGTATTTGGCATTGGCAAGGCCGCACCTTAAATACTGTGTTGAATTTTGGGCCCCTCACTACAAGAAAGATATTGAAGTTGTCATAGTTTTGATCCTGGCTGGTAGCAGACACCACACAGCTGCTCACTCAGCCTCCCCCCTCGCAGGGTTGGGGGAGAGACTTAAAGGCGTAAAGGGAAAAGAGACTTGTGAGGTGAGATAAAAACAATTAGTAACTAAACTGCAATAATATTGAAAATAATAATAATAAAAACAGTAATACATGCAAATACACAAATGAGTGATACACAGTGATACTGTTCACCACCTGATGACCAAAGATCAGCCCGCTCCCAGCTAACGATCCCGGAACAGGGAGAGTCCTGAAACCGCAATCTGGGAATGGAGATAAAAGCCTGAGTATCTGAGACTGAGATGGCCCTGAGAGTGAGGCAACCCAGAGAGAGACAACCTGGAGCAAGAGAGCTAACCCAGAGCAAGAGATGACCCAGAGGGAGCTGACCTGGAAAGAGAGTACTTCCGGACAGAGCCTCACCTGTGTACTGGGCGTGGCATGCATTATATGAAATAGACTATTGGCCAATTTGGCTCTCAATCCTAAACCCAGGGTTGAATGTTAGACTAGTAATTGGGGCTGTGCTCCCTCACAGCTTCTTCTGAACCTGCAGCCACTGGCACAGAAGAAAGGCTGAAATGTCCTTGATTGTCCTGGCAATTACTATAAACATCAGTATGTTATCAGCCGCCTTCTTAGCACAAATCCAAAACATATCTTCTGACTAGCTACTATGAAGAAAGTTAACTCTATCTCAGCTGAAACTGGGACAGAGGTGCTGGAGTGCATCTAAAGAAGTGCAACAAAGCTGGTGAAGGGCCTAGAGCACAAGTCCTATGAGGAGCAGCTGAGGTAACTGGGGTTGTTTAGCCTGGAGAAAAGGAAGCTCAGGGGAGACCTTATTGCTCTCTACAAATACCTGAAAGGAGGTTGTAATGAGGTGGATGTCAGTCTCTTCTCCCGAGTAACAAACAACAGGATGAGAGGCAATGGCCTCGAGTTGCCCCAAGGAAAGTTTAGATTGGATATTCGGAAAAATTTATTCACCGAAAGGGTTGTCAAGCATTGGAACAGGTTGTCCAGGGATGTGATTGGATCACCATCCCTGGAGGTATTTAAAAGACGTGTAGACATGCACTTAGGGACATGGTTTAGTGGTGGACTTGGCAGTGTTAGTTTAACAGTTGGACTCAATGATCTTAAAGGTCTTTTCCAATGTAAACAATTCTATGAATCTATGATTCTATGATTTAGACTTTGTTTTTTTCTGGATATTTCACCATCTTCTGGATAGATATTTCATATCCTCACCAGTCCTTATTTATTTGTTGGTCAGGAATGTCTCCATCTAGTGCATCTTAAAAGTATACTTTGCACTTTAAATATCTTCCTTTAAATTTTAGCAAATACAATTAATGGTTTTGTTAGCTTAATTTTTATTCTGATGGCTATTTTTCACAAAGCTGGCCAAAGCCTCTGGTCACTGTAATCTTTGGCTCGCTCTTCATTCAGACCAAAACTTTATCTAAGGAGGTCATAAAAAATGTGTTTTCCAGTGGAAAACTCAGGAGCCAGGCACATAACAAGTGGAAGTCTACAAAAACCATACTTTCCAAAATTAATACTCACTGTGCATAAACAATGCATCTCTTGGTAAGGATGTTGGTGAGAACCCTGAGAGGCACGTGACTTCAAAATCACCTTTGCAAACAGCCTGCGTCACCATATTTTCCTCTGTGAAAATACCAGCTTTTTCTGAGCAGCAAGCCCAGTTGCACTATCATGCAAAATCCAAGAAATTTTGTTGTTAATTAAAAGCTTGAAAAAACTCAGCTTTTCTAAAGGACATGAAAACTAGGATGATCGTATGTTTTTTCATTTTTCATGGTAAGTGTTCTAAAGCTCTTGTTCACTTGGATTAATTTCCTTTCTCCTCAACAACTATATTATTTGGATTAAACCTATGGCTAGACAGACTTTTAAACCAAAACAGATACCCTTTTCTGTAATACCATTACAAATCTTATCTTTTCCAAGTCTCTGTTATCTAATTATTGTATGTCTTCAGAGGAAATAAGGGCATAGTCTTAATTGTTTGCCTTTTAATATCCGTTGCTTTCATTTAGACTCTGTAATGGTGTTTCTGGTACGATAACAACTTGTGCCCTAGTATCCAATGGAAAACCAATAAACATATCATTAGCTTTAAGGCTGATAGTAATCACTTTTTATTGTGACCTTATCCTTTGCTGTGATGAGAAATTAATACAAACTAGTCATGCTGATTGTTTTTGGTTTTTTTAATCTATATTTGCAGACTATTTACTGCCTGCATTCTGTATCCAAAGGTGCAAGGTTGTTTTTCAGACCAGATATGTCATAAGCTTATGGATAGTTTCACATTTGCTTTTCTGTATGTCCTCGTCAAAACCACATTTTTCCTCATTCTTGCTTGTGTAAGATACAGTAGTTCTCAAAACTTTATGCTTTGGTTTTAATGTTTTACTCTGTGTCTAGACTAATCAAATTACTTAAAATTATAAATTGCATCAGAATCACAGAATCACAGAATCACA
>NW_010112427.1:16072-18375 GCF_000699245.1 Pterocles gutturalis | reverse complement strand
TATATATATAAACCTGATTGGCCTTGTAGACCTAAGCTCCCTGATAGCTATTTTAGGTGCACTGTTGCTAGTTCTGTTGTTGTTTCTGTTCTGATTTGTATCTTAGCAGAGCTGCAGCTACGCCATGTTGGATGTTGATGGTTCAATTTTCTGACCAGTTGTTCTGTTTGGCATTCTTCTGAAGCTCTGGGACTACTGGGATGCTGAGGAAATTGCTAAGTTACTATTTTCTGAGAACATCTGCATGTTTGGAAATAGAAGGTTGCGTGTGTGACCCCAACTGCTCAAAATCCAGAAAGTTAATAAATAGCACAAGGAATTAATTCTGAGAATGTTATTTTCAAAGTAAATTTTATGGTTTATGAGGGCTCTACTGTTTCTGTCTTAAAACTTGGAGATGACAATTCTGGCAAGCTGAGCTCCAGCTATTTCTTGAAGGCAATGGAGGGCAAGTACTAACTTTTCAAACCTTTTCCCGATGCTTTTCTGCAGTAGTTCTCTTAAAAATAGATTCTGATCCTGATAAGATGACTGTAAAGAACGCTGTTCTGTAGGTTTCAAACAAGCAGCTTTGAACAGATCACACAGCTGTGCAATGTGTTTGCACTGAATGCCAGAAACAGGCTACAAGATATTCCATGTTAATTACCAGAGCAAGGGGGGAAATAGCACATGCCGATGGTTACCACCATCCAGCCAGACCTACACTTCAGTTGTGCTGTGTAACTATTAACCAACTTCTTCTGGTGTGCCAGTCCCAGACACATGAAAAAATTTGTAAGGGAGAGGCTGCCAAAGCCAGCTGGGGAGACTGCAGGGAGGAACACCGAACCCTGCCTTCAAGGAGGAGGGGACTCCAGAATGCCATGAGCACATAGCACCCAAAATGTGTTCTTGCACAACTCCAACCTGTAAGGGCTAAATTCAGCACCAGAAGCAGGTTTTTTTAAATTCCACTTGTCTGATGCCAGCCACCAGCTAGCAATTCAGGAGTTTTATATCCTAGTTCTCATCTCATATTTTTCTCAAGGTGTTTCTAACTTCTTTAAGAGGGGTGCATTTGTGGGCCAGAACTAGAAAGCTAGGTCTAGATAGTTCATAGCAGTAGAAAAGTTTTTATCCCATACTGGACCTGTGTACTGGAAATCGGCTCCTCTTCAACACTTCAGGGCTGCTTTAAGGAATCCACAGTATCCCAGTGATCTCTGCAGCCGTGTTGAGTCCTCATGCCTGTTTTGCAGTGGAAGAGCCTGCAGCTCAGTTGTGCAGGATGGACCTACGTGAAGCAGAAATGGTCTTTGTTGTATAGTCTGGCAATCTTGCTCTCCGAAGCAGCTGCAGACTGCAGGTATAGGCAGTGGACCAGAGTCAGTGTCTCAGTACCTCCTTATGGCAGGAAGGAAAGGCACAGAAAATCTGTCAGGAGAGAGGGGGAAATGTTAGAATGAGGAAAGAACAGGTACAACAATAAGCAAAAGTTTATTTCTATCTATTCAGCAGAGAGAACTACTAAACAATCTGGGCCTGCAGTCATTTGTTTCATAGACTTTAAGGTCAGAATGAATGACTATGATATCATTATTATAATCTAATCTGGCCTCTTGCATGTCTCAGGCCAAAGAACCTCGCCCAGACATTTCTGCACCAAACCCATAACTTCGAGATACTGTGTATCCTGAGCAAATATCTCCATAATATTTTTCTGATCAACATCAACTGCAGCAAATGTTGCCCCATTCAGCCACCTCCAACCCTTCAAAACTTTAGTTTTAAAAAGGACTGTCCTAGTGATAATACTTAAAGCAGCATTGGGATGTCACTGAGTTCAGCTCTGACAGCTCTTGTGTCCTCAGCTGGGGCTAAATGTAGTCTCCTAACCTCAAATGGTTCAATATCTGCCTCATCTATGCCTGAGAAAATAACTCTGATTAGTTGTCTTGTCTCTTACCCTGCCTCCCATAGAAGAGTGGATGAAGCTGCTGTAGCAGCAGCAGCAAGGATTCTTGCTTTTTCCTCAGGAACAATGAGGAATTTCAGAGTGCAGGAGGAGGGGATACACCATTGTTCTCACAGTAAGAAAGGAGTTAGAAGAAAGCTCAAAAAGGTCTGCTCCTACGGATTCCTACTAGGCTGAGTCTTATCCTGCTTGCTCCCCTTGTTCCTTGCACCCATGCTCCCTTGCATCCCTGAAAACACCAAATCTAAGACAGGGAAGAGGGGAAGTGTGAGAGGAGAAAGTGACAACACAAAAGAACTGGGTCTGATTTTCATTATTGCTTAGAAATATTTTAATTAAAAACATT
>NW_010112427.1:0-16041 GCF_000699245.1 Pterocles gutturalis | reverse complement strand
TTTTAAAAATATTTAAAAAATATTTTTTAAAAAAATAGTAACCTTGCTATTTAATGGAGTGTTTTCTTGCCTGCATGCCAGCATAGAATCAGTTCTGATCTCATCCATGTCATTGACCCTGTGCTGCAAACAGCTAAAGGAGCATGTCTTGGCTCAGGTGCTGAGTTTTCTCCTCACAGCTATTCTGAAGTGCAGGCACACAGATTTGTAGCCGGGTTACACTTTCTTGTAAAAGAGCTAAGTGCTGAGCCTATATGGTGTTTTTAATGAATTTCCCTCTTTCCACACCTATTCACTGATGGTTTTACGTAGTCAGAGCAGCTGAAAGGAAAGCAGACAAAATTCCAGCCCCAGTTATGGGACTGACCTGCTGATCTCCCTTTATGTAGGCAATATCCCAAGAGAATAGATGTGGGTGGACGCTTGGTAGTTTATCTTATGCCAGTGAGGCTGACAAGCTGGTACGAAGCCCTCTATTTGTGTTTGTAAGGCTGTGATTCCTCAGCCACGGTGTTTACATTGGCTCCAGTTGCTCTCTAATGCAGTGCAGAAAGCCACATGCCTATGTGATAAGCCAGAGGAGTTCAGGATTTTGCAGCTGGGCAGGACATTGCAGTTTGGAGCTTAATTAAAGATGGAACACTTAAGTGCAGCAGCTATCTATCTGTGATTGCTGTGTTGAAAGACAAAAGACTAGGTTTGCTTGGAGCAATCCTGCAGGATGCTAAATAGCTTCTGAACTTAAAGCCACTGGGGGGGAAGAGCACCAAGGCATCTCCCACCATCCAGCTCTTTGAAAGTGGAAGACATCAGTGGCAATCTTCAATGGCGTTATCTCTTCTTTTGCATTCAGTTCTTGGTAGCGTGTTGCTGTACCACTGACAGGAGGCAAAAATGGCACTGTAGTGATACCGCAGCAGTGGTGCGCCTCTGTCCTAGCTTTGTGCTGCACTGTGATGTGGCCAGTCCCCCCGGGAAGCTGGCTGCACCCCTGGGGAACCCGATTCTGCAGCTCTCAGACAGCAGTGGGGTCCACCGGGTGGAGAAGTTACCCTCCTCAGAACTCATATTTTCCACCATCTATGTGGCAGAGAAGTAAGCAAGGTTTTAGCAGTAGTACTAATTAACAGGAGCTGTAAAGCATTTCCTGTGCTCTTAATTAGAGATCCCAGTTCCGCGTGGAATTTCCTGTCTGAGTACAAAGGGGCTGAATAGAGTTGGCAGTGTAAAACAGCAGGTGAAAAGGCTGGCAGGAGCAGACAGCAAGTAAGAATGAGAAATTTCATTATGCCAAATGCATGGATTTGCTTGTTTGACCCTTACTGTGATATTGTCTGAAACCTAAGAAGGGCTCAGGGTATCACTGGACTATACAGCACAGGAATTGGAAAGGTGCTGATGAACACCTTTAGGGGATCACTTATAGAGTCGCCTTCTCAGAGAACAGTGTGGGATACAATGGGAAACAGGTTTGTTAAAAACAAGAACGTAGGAATCACTTAAGCAAACCTTCAGCTTCTATGTTGACTATTTTGTTGTGCCTACTTAGAAACTTTTTGTGATTATTTTTAATGTCCATTTTTATCAGAACTTCTGCCTCCTTTATTCTTTTATTCGGCCCCCCTGTTAGGGAAATATGTAACATTTTCTGCTCTTTCAAGCCAGAAATGGACAGAGTTGGATGAGAGTACTGTAGGGAGATTGCTGATGTATGTCTGTACTTCAACATCTCATTTTCTAGCTGATCTGCCCTTAATCAGACCAAATAATGCTGGAGCACAGATATGACATATATCTTGCATAGTGAGCTTGTTCATCTGTTATTAGAAGCAATTTGATCTTAATTGTCCTTATGTTTGACAGATGAGACCAAAATCCTCTGACTAATCTTAGAACAGATATAAACCGGTATTTGTGTTATGACTGTGCTCATTACATGAGAGGAAGAGGAGACTTCCCACTACTTACTTCATTCTGATCTTGGTTACCAAGAATTAGAATTGTGATCCTGGAATTTGTGATGTGGATACCAGTCCTATTTACTTGTCGTAAACTTCCTAGTGGTATTGCAGTAAATCTTGTGGGGACTGATTCGAACTAATCGCTTAGGATGCAATTTTTAAAAACTATTTAAAGTGCTCAGCACCTATCATGAAGGACTCTAGATCTGGGTTTGACACCTAAAACTGCTTCCAAAATACTTCAGTCCCAGCTATTCCTATTATGGTGCGGCAAAATTTTCAAATAGCTGCAGCTCAGTGTGCTCCACTCCAAATCTGGCCATTGAGAGTTCAATGCCTAAAAGGAGAGTGCGGATCCTGTCAACATATGTCCTGTAGCTCTGTGTCCTCATGCACATTACAGGCTTTGTAGAAATTATGCCATTTAATTGCAGACTTTAGTCACCAGTTTATTGAAGCTGGTATATTTTCACATATAGATATTTCAGAGAGCTTTAAATATGACTCACTTAACATCATAGGAATGGAAGCTATTTCCCCAGACACTGATGTAAATGTATTCATGACCATTCCCTATCCACGTGTTCCTGTGCCAATATTGTCTTTCAAATAGCTTTTTGCCCTCTCCAGTGTAAGCCCTTTAATATATTTATACAGTGTAATTATATCTCTCCCTGTTTCCATTTGCTAAACTGAATGAGACAAGCTCTGTAGTCTTGTGGTTCTCCATTCTCCTCCTCATTCTAGCTGGCCCTTCTCAGCTTTTGTTCCTGTTCAAATTAATCTTTCTTGGATGTGGTGACCAAAACTGTGCACAGACTGAGGTCTCACCATAGGCTGATACCAAGATGTTACTGTTTCCCCATCTTCTGGAATTCTCTCCTTGATACATCCCAGGATCCTATTTCCTTTTCTGTTAGTGCATTAAGCAAGTATCCTTTCAGTATATTCAGACTGACTGTCTATATCCTAGATCACCTTCTCTCAGACATAATTGGTGAGTTCCTTCATTATAACAAATGTGTCTGTTCCTAAATGCCTGATAGTGAACTTTATATTCTTACGTTTCTTCTCATGTGTGTTACTCCCATCCTCAAGATGAACCACTCCTTTCAGTATAATGTTCAAAGCTTCCTTTAAATACCTAGTTCCACCTAATGGTGTCCATTCAGCAAATACTATTGGCATGTCCATTTGTGTGCCATGTTCATGATTTTAAAATGTAAACATAGTCTTAATTATGTAGTCTTAATCAAGAAATTCTACTTGTAGCTGCTCTAACCTAGTCTTTCTCTTGAAACTCAATGGCTATCTTCCTTTTAGCTTGGTTTTTACTTCTCTCATAATACTGGTATTAATCTCCGTTTTAATTCTTTCCCAGGTGGCACCACATTAAATGCTTTTTCTAATACAGACAGGTCTATTTTTTTTGTCTAGAAAATCTGTTATCAATGAAATCTGTTAGGTTTGTCTGGGACAAACTACCTCCTTTAAAGCTAGCTTCCATCCTCTTTTTCTGTCTTACATTTTTAACTTTTTCCTTCCAAAGTCTTGCATATGACTGCACTCAGACTTCAGCCTTGTATTTTCTGGGGGTAATTTTTCCATCTTGTAAGTATAGTTACAATACATGCTCTTCTCCAGTTGTATGGTACCATCCCATCTGAACTGATCCATTTAAAATCCTTGTGATGAAAACTGAGCTCAGATATGTCAGTTCTTTCAGAGTTCAGGAAGGGAGCTTATCAGACCTCCTCATCTGAGCACAGTAACCTCTCAAAAATGTTTTCTTACCTCATTAGTGTTTATTTCCATTTCCACTCCCTCCTTTTGGTTATCTAGCCTGCCTCCTGTGCCCTTATTGCTATGCTCTGCATCATTATTCTTATTAAAGAGCAGTAGCAAAGTATTCATTAGCTTTGGCACAATGTCTAGATGCATTAATGTTTAATTATCACCACAGCCCCACTTCCTTGATCTTTATATATGCATATATGTGGTTTGCTTTAGCTCCAGTATGTAACATTACCACCAAAGATTATTTCTGAGAAAGGTAGGGCCCACTGAGGCCCAGCTTTCTTGGCTGATTAGTCCTGTGTTGGCTTTACTGAGCGTTTATCTTCAGTAAGAGTTCTAGTTGTAGGGAAGAATTAAGCAGCAAGACTGACAAAATAAGTAATCATAGAATGGTTTGGTTTGGAAAGGAGCTTAAAGATCATCCAGTTCCAATCCCTCTGCCATGGGCAGGGACACCTTCCACTAGACCAGGTTGCTCAAAGCCTCACCCAGCCTGGCCTTGAACACCTCCAGGGATGGGGCATCCACAACTTCCCTGGGCAACCTGTTCCAGTGCCTCACTAGCCTCACAGTAAAATATTTCTTCCTCGTATGTAATCAAAATATACCCTTTTTCAGCTTAAAACTGTTATCCCTCATCCTATCACTACATTTTATAAAGAGTGCCTCCTCGTCTTTCCTGTAATCTCTGTAACAAACAAAAATATCCCTCATTTTGATGGCTTTAACATTAGACCAGGAATTAAGCTAAACCTGCTTTGAAAATCAAAAGATTAGGACAGGATCCCTTTCTGTCAGGTTTACATGTGCAGTGGCACAACCATATCACCACATACTGTGGACTCTGGTCAGGTGAGGAACATGGGGGAGGAGCAGGAGCTGGGCAGGGGTGTCCGATGGTAGACTGTGTGGATGAGGGGTCTGATGTGCCAGGGAGCTGTGGATGTGGTCAGGTGTCCCTTTTCCTCTGCTCCCTTTCCCCTCCTTACTGCCTTCTGCTTCACCATACCCGAGGATACAGGACCTGCCTCCACAGCATCCCATGCCTGGCTCCTCATACTGGAGGGTGGGAGCAGGAGAAGAGCTGGGGCCAGGGTTGGTTTGCACCGCAGGGAGGGGAGAAGCAAAGCTAGGAAAGGCGAGGAGAGCAGGAGCCAGAGGCTTTCAGGTCTTCCTGCTCCTAAGGGTGTGGGAACTGCTGTTGCAGAAGAACCTCCCACAGCCTCTACAGGACCAGGGCAAGGACCAGAGGGCTGCAGCAGGTAGGAATCAGCTGTTGCAGGCAGAGCAAACAGCCTCTGTCTCTGGCACAGGGCAGCCAACAATTGGCCCCGTCTGGCAGTCCAGTCCCATTGGATGCCATTTGCTTTTTGTGTTTAGCTGGCTTTACATATGCAGACCAAACGTGCACACTGGCACTCAGAAGAGGCATAAACTTGCTGAGTGTAGACTGGGAGATTGTGACCTCTGTGGGTGCAGCTGCCTGCAGGAATCTCCGTGCTGGCTGAAATCTCGGTGTGGATAGCATTTGAGAAGGTGGGTGCGTGTAATAGACACCGTTTGGCTCCAGCCCTAGGGTTTGTTGCTCGTTTTCACAAACACGGTAATTACAAAGTGCACTGTTTCCTGAAACATCCTAAGGCGGATTTTGGAGTGATGGAATCATTTAAAGTATGAACAGCATAAACAGAAAAATTAACACTTTGGTATCTTCAATGCTCCATGCCAAAAGTGAGAAGTGTAGGACAAGAGGAGATCAGTGGTTACTAACGAAGGGTAACTCCTAACGTAAAATGAACATGTTGAAGTAGGTGTTTCAGCAAGTAACAATTTTGATTATTATCTGAAATGCAGATAATGTGCAAGCTTCGACTTGCCACTTTCCCAGGTTTCAGGTTATGTTAAAACAGACCTTCAAAAGTCTTGGTTTTCTGGCAACTTGAAGAGGATGGCTCTCTGGCTCTCCACAGCAACACTGACATGGCCAGAGGGAGCAGGGTAGCTCTGAGTCTGTATTCAGGCTGATCTGATAGATCTGTGAGTCTTTTGAAAATATGGGATGTATGCCATGCTGTCATTAATTGCAGGCATCTGATAGTATTTAAAATAACCTGTACAACTATCTGTACAACTCTGTCTCTACACAAAGAACAGGTATCTAGAAGAGGCAGCTGCCAAGCTTTAGGATGTTTTCCATACTTTTTTTTAAGTATGTCCCCAATCTGAAATGAATCCTCTCTTTCTGAAATTTTTTTATGTGGTTGCATAATGGTGAGTGTGGTGCTGAGATATACATGTTCTTACAAGAAGTGTGTGGTAAGAAGAGTATCAGTTTTGAATGAAGTTAAATAAATTCATGTTCTTGCATAAACGCTAGGAATATTCTCTATTCTCTTCATCAAAGCATATAGCCTGGTCCTCCTCCTGAGAAGCCTAACAGAAAAGTTCGTTCAGTGCAGAAAGCACAAGGATTTCTACATGGTTGTGCCTGTTATGTTCTGCCTCCACTAACCATGCATTTGTATGCTTTGTGGTAGGCATGAGTCTCCGGGAGGGACTGGGATGGAAAGCGAGCACATACCAGGGCGCAGGGTGCAGAGAGGCACACGGTCCATCCGGCAGGACAGACAACTGGAGGGTGTCAGTGCATTTGACACACCAGTCACCGAGCCAGCTTCATTGCCTCGCTGCACTTCAGGGCAGCTGAGCACCGGCTCCAGCACAGCCAGTTGGCTCTGAAACTGGGACACGAGGTTGGCGCAGGGTGCTTTGCTGTGCCTCCTCTGCAGCAGGCCCCTCGCCAGCCAGGCAGAATTGGGATCTGGATGGGAAAGCTTACACAGAAAGAGTAGGGGGGCTTTACTGCAGGCTTTGCTTTCATGAACACATCACTCCTCCTCCCCCGGATTGATGTTTGTTCAGGCTTGGTTGCCTCCAGCAACACATTATTAGCATGAACTATGGTGTATCCTGGGAGACCTGCAGGATTCCCTGCAAACCTTTTGAGTTCTCCGCCGCTGAGGAGGGAGAGACACAAAGGCATTTCACTCTGTTGACGCAGTTGCACATTGCTCTCCTCCTTAGAATGCTTGTGTGCCTCTTTGTCAAATGCTGTAACTGGACTTCACAGTCTTCATCTTGCTTCTTCATCTCAGTCAGCAGAATATACTTTTCTTTGCAAAGCCACCAAGCTGCACTGTATTCGAAACCATGCTTAGCTGAGGAGGTTTCAGCAGGGCTGTGCACTTACGTGTGTACACACGGGTCAATCCTTGCTGGTGGCAGATTTCAGGCTTTTGGGGTAAATCTGGCCCTAAGGTAAACACAGATTGTGTCATTCGTGAGCTTTTTGCTTGACTTAGCATGGCTACAAAAGCTGTGAAGACACAGTGACATGGATTAGCAACATGGGTATGTACTCAGGGCTCTGCTAAGACCGCACATCTCTGCTAGAATCTGTGCTGCTGCAAATTTTTTAGATATAAACAAGTGCTGTGAGAGCCTCCCCATGACGTGGTCAAACCAAGCACCCAATGTTTTCCATCTCTGCTTGGTTTGAAATTACAGGACTCGATGATCTTCCTCAGAAATCTGTTTCAGCTCCTTTGGCTGTTTTGTGTCCTGGTCTTGCAGGGTCCAGCGTAGTTAAAACATCACGAAAAGCATTTGATTTCCTGTATAGTCACATACGTGTCCAGAGATGGGCAGTGTCAGATGAACTGATCTCCCATAAAGGTCAGGGCAGGTTAGCTAGGAGAGGTCAGTGCTCCAGCAGTTACGAAGACATCAACAGCAGGTGGCATCTCGGTAACGGAGCAGAGTCAGGTGCAAGGCCTCCCATGAGAGGGATGCTGGTGGTAATGGGGAGCTATTGGGAGGGCAAGGGGGTTGAGGAAATGCAGAGAAGCTGTCTTGAGTGTGATCTACTTTCACCAGATGGTTCAGTTAGTAAGAGACTTCGATGCTGAAGAGCCATGCAGTTTCCTCCATGTGCTCACCTTAAGGCTGCGTGCATTTTGCAGGAGTTTCACAGTGAAGGACTCTGGATGCAGCCAGTTTCTAGGGGCCGTTGTGCAGAGCTGTGGGCAGGCTCACAGCCGTCCCTCTGGCCCTGCAAGGCTGCCCTGTGCCTGTGAGGAGCTGGCTGCTGCCCGCAGCACAGGCTTCGACTCTGCCCTCTGTACAGTCCACCCCCGCCCCAGCAGCGGGCTGGGGTGTTGCTGGGGCGAAAGGGTTAGCTGTGCTCTGCAGAGATTGACAGTCCAGCTGCCACAGAACAAAACCGGTTTGTCTCGCACATCTGAACAACCCAAACCTGAACTAATGGAGCAAACAGGTGGGAAGGGAGAAGGGTTTTGCCTGAGCCAGTAGTTCCTTCTCTGCTGGATAAAAGGAAAAGCAGGTCAGTAGGAATCAACACATCCCTCATCAGATGGCAGGGAGATGAGTTATTCCTCAGTGGGCAAAGGCACTTGAGATTAACCCATTACTGTCTGGGACTCACTTCCAAGGAGATCTCAAGTCAAACAGCATGGGACCAGGTCCCAGCAGGCTTCTCCTCCCAAATCTGGTAAACCAAGCTCAGGTGATTTATTTTTCCAGGGAAGAAATGAGGAGGAAGGAAATAGGAGGACGGATATCTAGGCTATACTTCTTCTGCATTTGAATTATTTCTATCTACATGCTCCAGTCCATCCCCTGCTTTATGGAAAAGTTTCAAAGTGGCTCGTGATCCTTCCGGCTGCCAGTATTTTCTGAAGAGAAAAGGGAGCCAGCAAAGGCTTCCTGGTGAAAGGCAGCTCTGTTTCAGGTACGACAATTGTAAATTATACTGCCTCCTTATGCGTTTTTGCTGTTTTAAGGAGAAAAAGCTACTTTTGACTTGCTGATCTTTGTACACTTCTAGAAAGACTTGTTTCTCAGAGGTGACTGTTATTTCACAATACAAAGTTTATGCTTCAGTTAGTGAAGTCCATGCAGTTTTCTGGGATCATTTTGGTTGGAAATGGGCATATTGTATGTAGATAAGATCATAAGTGAGGTAATTCTTTTCCTCCAGAATTACCAGCCTTACACATTTACTAGATTTTAATAAAGCACTTGAATATGTTTTCTGAACAGCCCCACAGCCTGTTGTACTAATTGCACTGAAACACCATCTTAACAAAGCTGGGTACAGCTTCTACCTGTGTGGGCTTCATACAAATTTCTAGTGTTGTTCAGGATTTCTTTTGCTACATTACATGACTTTTATATATCTATGATGCAGAGAGATTCTGAGCAGAGATAACACTTCACCCTCAATTGCTGAAATCTCTCAAATCCATCACCTAGCTCTAAGAATTGCTCTTTTACCCACAAGGTCCCTTTTCCCTTCTTCCACCTCAAGATCTTCTCACTTCCTGCCCATTTTTCGTCTTCTGAGTGCTGCATTACTTCAATTCCTTTCCAATTTAAAATAACTTAAATGCTTAAGAAGTGTGATGCAGGCAGCTTCAACTTGTTCCTACTGGGTGAACCTGCTGCATCTTGCCTTCTGGTAGTGAAGGTAAAGTGGGTAAAGAGACTGTCATTCCTTTTACCTAGCAGAAGACTCCTCCGTGTGCAGAGGAAGTTCTTCATATTCTGCTTAAGAACTTACATTGCTGTTCATTAACTGGATAATTACAGTAGCTCTGTTGCAAAGTAACGAAGTAATGGTACTCACTATGAAAATACATACCAATTCTATCAGTAGTGAATGCTATACTGAAGTGCCTTGCAGTGTCATTTAAATTTCATCAGTGATGGTGATTTTTGCACCTTACAGGAGGAATCTGAAACTGCAATGTTTTTCTAGCCATTTTCTCTTTCTGTATTGTGCTCTAGGACTTTGACTCTTGTATCTGGATTTCTGCTGTTGCATAATAAAAGTGTGTTGTCTTTAAAATTCAATTTTCCGGATGAAAAATTTCTGGATATTTTAATTTTTCAAAATTAATTAAATTGTTCCCCTACCCCCAAAAAAACCCCTTTATTTACTGTACTCTAAACACCATGACTGCAATCCCACTTAAACTAGGAAAATGTCACTCATATCAGTGAACACGTATTGGAGGCAAACTGATCATCATGCTTTACAGTGTAATCATTTATCATGCTCCAGTGAACATGCTAAAGAGCCACATAATACAGACAAATTTGCTGGAGTTGCGCTAAACCTGCCACGTAACAAAAATTAAAGTGTAAAATAAGTTTTTGTACCATTTTTAATCAAATTGCATAGGAATCATTGGGAAGTAAATTCCTCACTATTTTTCCTCAAAAATTTAAGAACGCAACAGTCATTCCTTTAGTTTTTTGTTTTAAAAGCCTTCAACTAAGAAAATTACAGATTTGTTTAGAAAAATGCTGTATTCTGTAGTTTTCATATAAATGGAGTTGGCTTTGCAATGTGTTTAACAAAGTCAGTTTCCACATTGACTATGTGCAACCAAAAGTGAAGATGTTGAAGAAGAGGAAAACATGGTGCTGAATATGCAGAAATATTTAAGAAGGTCACCAAGGTGTATGCCAAATCTGCTGGTATATTTTATTTTAAAGTAAATTTCAAGTTAACACCTGTACAAAATGTTGAACAAATGGTGAAAATGGTGACAATACGAATTCTGTTGAAAAAAGAACTGCTAGAATCACTAAGGCAATGAACTGGGACTTAAACTGCCATGGTATGTTCCTTGCTATCTCACTGGCCTCTGTGATGAATGGCAGGACTGTTGATAATTCTCTTTATTAGTAGCACTATATGGATAAAGTAATTTTTAATTCCTGTGATGAGGTGAGATGGTGGGAACAGTGAAAATCCTCCAAGATAATTTTCTACTCTGTGGTTTCTCCCATGGAAGTTTGAATACAAGGGTTCCCTGTTTATTTTCCTCAGATTCTCATACTTTATAATTTGTCTATGAATTTTAAAGAGCATCAACTGGAGCAGAGATTAGAAATTAGCACCCTTTGTGTCCTATTGAAAGCAGAGCAGCCCCTCCTCCTTAGGCGCTGCAGAGTTCTTTGCTAATAAGGCTGACCGCATAACTCTTCATTAAACTTCATGTTGCTGGGCTGGAGAATTTATTTGGCCCCATCATCCATTCAGACCATGACCTGGACAAGTCAACCGTGATGCTGCAAATGTGAAAAGCCTTTGTTTGGCTTCTCGTGTTCTTAACACAATTAGTAGCTCTGCAGCTCATCTCCTTGGACAAGGTAGGGTCATGCTGTCTCTAGGCATAACTGCTGCTCTCAAGGTAAGTCACTTGGAGCAGCCCTCAAGTGATTCAGTAGTGTGTGATTTTAGCCGGGTAACTCCCAATCCCATGGAAATGAGTGGCAGATGAGGATAAAGCTGGTTACACCCGGTTGTTGTAGTCACTCTGTACTGTCTGTGCTGGCAACCTGCTAGGAAATGTAATAGGCCAAAATTTCCTCTAAAGGAATTCTTCCTGGTGTAAAGAAACTTGGTTGTGCAATATTTCTGTCATCGGGGTGATTGAGGCTTTTCTGCGTCTCCAAACACTGTGGTCCAGATGTTCAACACCTCTTTTTTCAACCACAAGTTACAATAGGTGTGACTTCTGTGTATCTTGGCAGACTACACATGAGCCTTTGATTAAAAATCACCTTCTACATAAAGATAAAGTTATTACAAATAATACCAAATAAAGCAGACAGCTTTTTTGTAATAGTCGTTAAAGCCTTAGGAGTTGTTTCACAAATATGTAATTCCTTGAGCATGTTGGAGTTTGCTTTGCCACAGAAGAATGAAAGGCTAGAGTTTTAAATTGTATTTCTTCTTCATAAATCCTGGGGATGATACATTTACTTTGGCACTGGTTTTGCTGCTTCTTCAAATTACGTCTCTGTTCCCTTCCGTGTTACTGCACTGGAGGGAGTGGTATGATTTCTATTCATTCTGCTCAAGAGTTAAGACTTCAGGTTTCTTCCCCCAGGCGCTGGCTTATGCAGCGTTGAAGCCTTTCCCTTTTTTGTGCCTTAAAGTCACAAGGCAGTGGAAGCATGCAGCAGGTGAGCCGGGCTGCTCCCTCTTTCTGTGTGTCTATGCATATAATTTTATGTATTTCTCTCTGTATGTGTGTGTCTGCGTGTATACATGCTCGTATTTGTAGATTCTTGCAGGATATCAAACAAAAATCTAAGTTGTGGTTTTTGTTGGAAGGGATGGGTGAGCATCAGACAAACCCAACCGAGTGGCTGTTGAATCAGACAGGTCTTAACAGTGTTACAAACGATACCCCTGTCCCATCCCTGGCTTCCTGGCCTCCCTCTGTCCCTCTCTGCACACACAGACCCAGGTCTCTTCAGCCCCAGCCCAGACTGCTTTGCAGCACCAGGAGAACTGTCTTCTGTCAGGTGGCATCCAACCAGTGTGTGAGGAAAATTACATTCTCAGATTCTTCTGAACCAGCCTTGTCTTTGAGGTGGACAGGGTTTTGGAGTCAGAGAAGGGCTTGGTTGCATGTGACATGAGATGCATCCGAAGGGATCCATGTCTACCCACAGCAAGGTTGGTGTAGAGTGGAATGCCAGGCACGGTTAGGGCACACTTGGGAGTGAAGGAGGCATCTCTGAGCATTCCCAGCATGAGAACTGGACCAGCTGGGCACTGGTCTGTGGGCTGTGAACTTCTCCGCAGGCTCTTCTTCTCATGGACCTTACATGCTTACTGGCAGAGCACTGCTTCAGCCATGTGGAAATGTGTAACAAGCAGAAACCCATCTGAGACCATGTACCATAGAGCTCCTGGATATTAGTGGGTTTGGCTTTTCATATTTCCAGTCATGAGAAGCTGTATTTAACTCTGAGCAGTGCCTGGATTGAGCCATGTGTTATAGAGTTGAGGATTATCTGGCTTTCAGTTAATCTTTCCTCCCAATGTGTCTTGATGGCCTTCATTCCTAATGGGTTTTTTTGCTTCGAATATATCCTGGCCCAAACCATCTTGTGCTGCCAGGATGGTACTCCAAAAACATGTTCTGGGCCACTGAGCTTTAATTTTGCCATCTTTTCCTCACAAGAAAAGGATCTTGGGATGGCTCCTGTTCAGAAGTCGCTGGCTGCAAGTTAAACACAAGCCAAATGCAGCTGACAGGGGATGGTGTTCAGATGAATTGTACAGGCTGGGCTTGGTTCCTTCTCTCTCAACTGCTGCAGATGAACACAGGCCAGCAGTGACAAGATCCTGCTTAAGAGCAAGTCCTTATCTGTTATCTATACTTTAAATGCCTCAGGAAACAGTTGAAACAGACTTTCATCCAGGTTTCATCTTTTGTAAGGATGAGTATGAATAAAGCTTGATGAGCTGTGATGAAAAATAGACGTGGTCATAGGTAGCTAGGAGAGCTTAGTGACTCTTCAGCAATTTGTTTTGCCATGAGATCCATTAGGCTGTCAAACAGACCCCGGCAGGAAGAGTAAAAGCTCCACTGGTTAGCTATCTACACCCCTATCTGTCAAAGAAGTGGCAAACATCAAAATGACAATCTTGGACTAGACACCCAATAATGATCAGCTGCTTTCAGTTTTTCTGAAGGGGTTGTTGGAACAGTGTTTTGGCCATACTGGTTTTGGCAGAACATCTATCAAGGCCCAGTGTAGGGTTTTGACAGACTGGACCCAGACCCAGAGTGGCAATAGCAGGGTGGCCAGCGTTCTTCTCTAGGATGAAAGACATGAAGCTTGATCAAGCTGGTTCTTGTGTAAACAAGAATCGAGTTGAACCTAGGTTTCCCACAGCCAAGCAGAAAGCCTGAGTCACCAGCCTAACAGGCATTCTGGAGTGAGTTTATCCTTCTGATTTTTCACAAAGTCTATTGAGAGTCTGTGAGGTGTTCAGCTTAGAGATAATAGCAGCATTTTAATGCATGTACTTTTTGGAAAGCATTTTTTTTCCCCACAAATCTGATTCTACTCATAATTTGAGTTAATTGCTGTGCACATTTCAGAAGTTTGTATCAGACAAAGGGTCAAGGGACTAATATCATGTGAGGAAAAATCCTCTGTTGACTGAGAAACAAGTTTGCTTCAGTATGTCCATAACATCCCAGCACCCCATGCAGTGCTCTGTCATGATGGCCAGATTAATTATGGATTTTAATTGGGAACAAGAAACAAAAGAGGGGGATGACTTCATCTCCCTCCTCATCTTACATTGCTGTTTCACACAAAAAGATTGAGGCAACAGACAGAGCAGCAGACAAAATTGTCTACATAAAGGTTTCCCTTGGCTGAGGAGAGGAGAGGAAGCATAAAATGAGAAAAGGATCATTGTTCATCTGGAAAGTCACAAGAGCAGGTTTGAGTTTTCATATTTCCAGTCAGCATGTTTGTTTAAGACCCACACCTTTAAAAGTTTTTGTTCTAAGCACTTTGTCCTTGGGCAAAATTCTCCATCTTGTTCTGCCTTAGCCTCAACTTGCTAAAAGCCAGGGAATTTTTAGCCTCTGTGAAACAAAAAGTGCTTTTTCTCACACTGATAGAGAAAGCCCTATCTGCTATATAAAGCTGTTACAACAAGGTGCAGGAGGGAACTGAGCAGTGACAGTGTTGCATAAAGGACAGCTTCATGGTTGGCAGACCCGGGGGTATTAGAAAATGAATGTCCCAGCTCTGCCATTAATTATCTAATTTCAGATGTATAGGCTTCAGTAGTATAGGCTCCAATTTGCAAAGGCCTAGATGGAGGGGTGGTACAAGGGGGGACACTACGTGGCCACTTGTAATTTATGTGTCTTCCCAGGGAGAGGCATCTGGCCACTGACTCTGCCCCCTACCCCCTTAGCAAGGCAGTCATGTCTCTCCTGCAGGCTGGCAGGCACCAGCCTTGCTGCATGCTGTACTGCACCTTTCCGACCCAAAGGACTCCTGTACAACACCCTCATCCTTACAGTGCCTGATCACATCATCATTCATTCCATCATCTATACCACCTTTCATCATTTAATTCACACTCAGCATTAGATCAAAACCCAAGAGTTGTAGCTTGGTCTTTCCTTGTTGATTCTGCACGCTGTCATGCTCCACCATTCAAACCATAAAGCTACATACCTTCTGCAATTAATTCATTGTACTTAAGCTTATTCTTATACTGATTTATTTTAATGGTTAAATGTCAAATCAATAATTTGTTTGTAAGGCAGATACTTTCTGGCATGATTTCCAAATTATCCAGATAACCTTGCCTTCAAACAATCTGTTTGTTTTCCTTAGGGTGTCAAAATCCCAAATGCATTTTGTTTCTCCATAGTAACCACTAAGGGGAAATGAGAAAAACCTGAGTAACTGTAGAAATGACACAATGGAGCGGAAGGATGCTGGCTGTTGCTCGGAGGCACTGACAGATTGTCCCTGTGGTTTTCAGTCTTACATCCAAACTGCTTGGGGCAGAGCTGAGGTCAAGGGCAGAGGCTACCTAGGCTAAAATGGGACATTTGGGAAGACCTAGAGGTATATTGGCAGGTGGAGCACTCTGTGTTGGTGGACCTGGCTGTTTGGTAGGTAGGTTAGGTTTCCTTCTTTCATTTGGCTTTTAGGGGAAGAACTAGAAAGAACTTCCTAGATTGTGAAGTCTAATCCCCCGCCATCACAAATGGACGTATCCTGTTATCACTGTCATAAATTTGTCTTGGTTGGTCTTTAAAAACGGGATTTTTATGCCCTTCATTTCCCTTCTGTAAGACTGGACTAGAATCTCATATCGTTCCAGTGATCAGAAACCACCCTCTAATTTCTGTCCTTTAGTTTGAGAGAGACATAGGAAAATACTTCCAAGAAGCTGCAAAAGTAGAGGTTAGAAATGATTGACTGACTTGACTGACTGATTTAGAATCATAGAATCACACAATGCTTTGGGTTGGACGGGACCTTAGAGATCATCCAGTCCCACCCCCCTGCCATGGGCAGGGACACCTCCCACTAGACCACTTCTTTAAAAGGTGTAACTTTAAAAGTTATCTCTGTGTTTACCCAATCTGTAGTAAATCCCAAACAGTTCACCCGGGGGAACGAAAGAAAATCCCAGTCCTACCCCCAGCTGGTGTCTGAAGAGTTAACCGCACACAGTGATTCAGCTGCTGGCACAGGGAGCAGCCCGCTGGTTTCTTGCAAGGTGATCAGTTGAAATGTTTTGTGGGTTTGGTTTGGTTTCGTTTTTCCCACAAAAAAAAAGGTCGTTTTTATACGAAAGAGGAAAAAAACAAAAGTTCGGGTTTCGCTTGGCAGGGTTCAACAG
>NW_010112426.1:0-2180 GCF_000699245.1 Pterocles gutturalis | reverse complement strand
AGGCCATTCTATGATTCTATGAAATAAAAATTTTAACTTTTTTTGAAGCTGCGAAAGTGCCTTCGTTGATAACAAAATCGGTGACCCCAACATGATTCTCTCTACTTCTGCAGGCTGAAACCGACCTGATGGGAGGGTGCCCCCACTTTTTTAGTGGTCCTGAGGGGACGTGTGAAACGGTCTCATTCCATGGCCCTGCCCTGTCCAAGACTATCCATACCTCTGTAAGGACAGGAACAATGAGCTGCAGGTGCCACGGCTATCCAACCAGAAAGATAGCAGACACCGTGCCAAGTACTGTGATGAAATCTTTACCCTGAGGTGAACTTTGCTCATTATAAAGTCATTACAATACCAAAACACACCTCCATCCCAAAGGCTATCCACTTCCGAGGTAGACCACTCCCCAGGCACTCTGGGCATGCACAACGGTGCTGCCTGGCAGAGGTGGAGATAGGAAAATGAGTTCCTGGGGAGAGGTGGGGATTCCTGAGGTAGAGAAGGAGCAAGGTGTTTAACTTTGTATAAAAGGTCATCCCCTAGCAACCTAAAGTTGAAGCCTTCCCCACCAAGGATCGATGACGATCATTAGGACTAGCGGGATGCTGCTGCTCTGGGCCCAGGGGACGCCTTGGACCCGCAGTGGTAGCTATATTCCTCTTTTCCTCTTTTTACTTACTTTTCACTCCCTTTATCTGTTGCACATCACTTATGGACACAAAATAATAAAGTTTTTGCTGTTTAGCTGAAGCTAACCCCTTTTGGCATGGTCGCCTTAATTTTGCACTTAGAGATCTCAGCAAAGAACCATCACAAGTCTGGACTATGACAAGTGAGACACAGTGATTTACCCCAAATACAGTGAGCCGCAGTGGTTTACCCCCAGATACAATAAGACACACTGATTTACCCCCCCATACACTGAACTGCAGTGATTTACACCCAGAAGCAGTGAGACACAGTGATTTACCACCAGGTGAAGTCAGACGCAGTGATTTACCCCCCAAAAGCACTGAACTGCAGTGATTCCCCCCCCTCCCCCCCCCCCCATATACAGTGAGCCACAGTGATTTACCCCCCAGTTGCAATAAGACCCAGTGATATACACCAGATGCAATAAGAAATGATTCCCCCCCCAAAAGCAGTGAACTGTAGTGATTTTCCCCCAAATACAGGGAGACACAGTGATTTACACCCAAATGCAGTGAGCTGCAGTGATTTAATCCCAGCCACAGTGAGACACAGTGATTTACACCCAAATACAGTGAGCCGCAGTGATTTACTCCCCAGATGCAATGAGATCCAGTGATTTCCCCACCTCTGGTGCTGTAAATCGCAATGACTTAACCCCAGCTGCAGTGAGCCGCAGTGATTTACCCCCAAATACAGTGAGACATGGTACTTTACCCCCAAATGCAGTGAGCTGCAGTGATTTAATCGTAGCTGCGGTGAGACACAGTGATTTACCCCAAATACAGTCAGCTGCAGTGATTTACTCCCCAGATGCAATGAGATGAAGTTATTTTGCCTCAAAAGCACTGAACTGCAGTGATTTACCCCCAGGTGCAGTGAGCTGCAGTGATTTATCCCCCAGGTGCAATAAGACACAGTGATTTATCCCCAAATACCATGAACTGCAGGGATTCAATGCCAAATACAGTGAGCTGCAGTGATTTCATCCGGCAAACTTCAGGACAGGCACGTGTTCCTCATCTACTGCCCACCCATCAGGATGAATGCCAGCTGGAATCGGGAACCCCCAGCTCTACGAGGCGAGGCGCTGCTTGTGAGCCAAATGGCCATGCCGCTTGCTTTTTTCCAGGGCTGACGGAGATGCGGGACTTGGTGGAGTGGTGGGGACCTTTCAAGAAGACTTTTACTTGTAGTTTAGAGTTTTACTGTTTAAGGTTGTAGATTAGAGTTGTTCTACTGTTGGTTGTTGTTGTTTAGAGTTGTTTTTCTGTTTAATGTTGTAGTTTCTAGTTCTTTTACTGTTTAGTGTTGTCTAGAGTTGTTTTTCTGTAAACAAAGTTCTTGATTGCTGTTTGTTCAGAGCCCTGGTCTCTGTCTCACAGTCGCATTTGCTTTGGGTGCAGGCAGCATTTGCAGAGACGTGGGTTCCTGGGCCCGGAGGCAGGTGGGGGTGCTGGCACGGGCGCCCCGGGGGCAGCAGGTCCCTG
>NW_010112425.1:1124-7804 GCF_000699245.1 Pterocles gutturalis | reverse complement strand
GGGTGCTGCTTCCCGTGGAAAGTTCACGCCGCGGAGGGGAATTCGCCGAGAAGAAAGAGGTGGGAAGGTTTGAAATGCTTTTGAAGCTGGAAACTATCTTGAAGGCAACTTTTTTGGTTATGGAAACGCATCCAAGTTTTGCTCTAGAGTGGGTGTTTTCCCTGTATTTAATAAGAACCCATAAAAAGAGGGACTTCTCTGAGAATTTTCCCCAAAAAAATCTACCTCCCATTGAACTGTGCATTTCACTCTAAACTTTTGACCAACTAAAGGAAGCAAGAAAAGGTCTCTAAGGTCCCTTCCAACCCCAAACCATTCTATGATTCCATGAAAAGCAAACAACCCGCTGGGGAACGAGTGCTCCTCCGGAGAGTCCTCGTGCTGTACCAAATAGTTTCTGACATTGCCACAGGCTCAGTTTAGCGATTCTGGCTTTGCACAGACAGCATCCCCAGCTGCTGTGTGGTCCTCAAAAATGTCCCAGAACTTTTTTCTTTGATTAACAGAAAGAAACAGAATACTATCAGTGCTGGACGCTCCCCCGAATTCAATGAGTCAGGCTGGGTTAATGCTGGCTCTTGCGTCACTAGCTGTCAGGAGCGTGTGATGGGGATGTAATTAAGATGCTGTTGAAGATCAAGCAGCTGGAATGAAAGCCGAGCTCTTCTCTGTTCTGTAAACCAGCTCGGCAGAGCTGGGAGAAATTAAGGGATGTAAAAATGTATTTAACTTGATAATGTAGCAGATCTAACTCGAGATGCTAATGAGTAGATTTAAAGGGCTGATCTGAGCTGGGTGAAATTAATACAGAGATTCTCATCAGTTCTAATGGCCAGATGGGACGTTTCACCGAGGATGAAGGGGAAGGAATCGCCTAATAAGACTATATGGCTTAAAACCTGACTCCACCAATCTTTGGGTTGGGTCCCTGCCGAGTAAGGAGCTGTTTTAACACAGTCCATTTGGACTGAAGTGACAGGAGATGTAAAATATGATGACATAGAGTATAATCAGCAATAAAATGTAATCACTGAGGTGTCAGGTTCCTCTGCAACTTCCCGCAGTGGCTCGATCTGGGAAGACTGGAGATGAGAAAGAGGAAACAAGAAAGGATGGGAGAGATTCTAGCTCCTGTGCTCCTTCTGGCCTTCCAAGTTGTATTTACACAGCCAGGTGAAACATGGACCTGCAAAGGGTCTGCATCACGCTGCACTGTGGGTTTTCCATCGGCTGCTGGCCACAGACCCAGCTGGAAAGCAGGCTCAGCCTGTCCGTGCCGGACTAGGGATGAGCCGTGCTGGGAGAGCAGCAGGTGGCCGGTGCTGCTGGTGTCCCCAGGCCATCTGTGCCACGCGACGGGGAGCTGGATCTGTGCTATGGGGCTCTTCTCAGCCTTGATGTCCCTCTCCGGGCTGCTGGAGCTCAGCCTGGGCACGCACTGGGAGTATGGTTGTGAATAATTGATGCAGACAGAGGCTGGGTTTGAAGGCAAGTGGTAAGCGAATATGACCTTAGCGGATAACACCAGGGCGTGAAACCTTGAACATCACCTTGTGTCTGCGTCCTCGCACAGGACATATGTGCCAGCTGCCTATCTCAGGCAGATACGACCAGTGCCAGCTCTTTCTGCTGCCTCCGTGGTTTTATTACAGCGAGGTTCTGCCTTTTAATCTGCCATCGCCTCTGAGGAGCCATCTGAAATCTGAAACTCAACAAGCAAAAGGAGTTACGATAAATATTATACAAGAACTGTAGTGCTTATCAAACCAGGACGGCAAAGCGCTGCAGCGTACAACATTGATTTTCACACACAAATGGAACTCCCTGTTCATTATTTAATGTTGAAACAAGTAACTAGAATAAAATATGCGCTAAGAGCAGCCCTGAGTAGTGCAGAGATGTATCCAGGCATGAAGAGGGGCAGCATAAACCTGCCTCTTCCTGTGATTCCTTTGTTCTCTGAAGAGCCTCCCATCCGTGCTCAAAACAAGCAGAGGAATCTGCAGGATGAGCGGGAGGGAGGGAGCACGTGTCCTGCCGAGGTGCCCTCGCCAGCCCCAGCGAAGGCTTGTGGTGGGGAGTGATGGAGAAGAAAGTGCTGCAAGACCCAGTTCAACCACCAGCAGTGGTGGTGGAGAGATGCAGGATAAGGCAGTGGGGCACTGCTCCTGGCACTTGTAAGGATGGAGCGAAGGTGACTGAGGACTACACTGGACAAAACCACCATAGGGATTTCTAAAGGTTGTATGGAGTGTGTTGTACACAAAGTGTTTGGGATCTGAAGGCAGCTGAAGGCAACTCGGAGCAAATGGATATCCTTTGGATGCTTGTAGTGCCTGGAGGCCCCAGCGGAGGTTCCAGCCCTGCTGGGAAGAAGCTGCTCGAACCTGTAATGACAGGCTGTGCTTGTCACCATGGGCTTCAATAGCAGGACACATGGCAGACAGGAATGTCATTATCCGTGGCACCAGGGCTCCGAGGGCTCTGCCAACGAGCTGTGACAGTCCTCGTGTGCGGAGGAGCAGCCTCAGAGCCCTCGGGGCTGTCCATCTGGACCCAGCCCAGCCGTTAGGTTCGCTCCAAACCTCTTTAGCTCTGCCGCTGCGATTGGGGCAGGCTGCTCTGCTCTCCTGGGAGGAAGGAGATCCTGGCAGCCAGGGCGAGGGTTTGGCTGGTCTCAGAGGTGGGAAGCTGATGGTGCTGCCCCAGGGGAGGACAGCAGCCCTGGAGGTGACCTGCCTTGTTCAGCATGAAAGATAAATTTCTTTACACGTAAGAGGGTCCTGCCTTGTCTTGAAGAGTTTCTAGAGCGACTTGAAGCTCTGCAGATAAAAAAAATGCTCTCTTACACATATCACTCCTTATTTCAGGATCTCAAAGCACTTTGCAGCTGTGTCATTGACCCAAAAGCATTCTCAGCAGCTCTGGGAATAGAAGCAGGTATCCAGCCTGCATCCCTCCCTCTCCCGCGCCGCCTCTGCTGCTCGGGCGGATTTCTGGGCTCATGCAGCAGTGCCTCTCGCTCCCAGCTCAAGACAGCATCTCTTTTTTTGTCTGCCATAGTCTAGACAAGTTGTTGATTCCCTGGTGTCACGGACCATGACCCCACTCCCACACCAGCCCCATCGTTTTCCCCTCCTTCATTGCTCGGGCATATGCTCGTCTATTTTGAACCATTTCTATGTGTGAGGCTGAGTCGCTCCTAATCTCGTCTCCCTCCCAGGGCGTCAGTCACGCTGGCATGTGCCTTTTCCCTGTCTGCCTCCCTCTGTTTATGGACTACGGGTATTTTTAACGTCACCCTTTAATTAGAGGTAGTTTTCTCTGGGTATTTTGTGCACAAGGGCTCTCACGCCTGTGGTCTGGCCATGCATAGAAACCTTCCTGCTAAATAAATGCGCTGCCCTTTGCCTCCCATCAGTGTCCAGAGAGACTGGGATGGGAGGAAGGTTTGCATTCCTCAGGGGTCTGTCCGCAGCAGCGTGGTGGGATGTCGGCTGTATGGAGGAGCCAGCCAACACCCCCCGAGATGGACACAGCTGCCTTCGCATGTGCTTGGTGTCTGCGGTGCTTTTCTCTCCTTGCTGAACAAACAGCATCTGGCTGCCCCTGGGCAGCGAGCACCCCTCGGGCTGCCTGCACCGTGCGGCAGCTTTCCTTTAGCTCTGTTCACAGCCAAGTCCTCTCCCTCTGCCTCATCCCCCAGCAAAGCAGAGCTGCAGATTACGAGGCCAGCTGGCCATTGTCACGATACACTGCTCCCTTCCCTTGCCAGGGCCAGCCTGGGAGATGGCACCGACTCGCAGAGCAGCAGGTTGGGCGCTGGGGCTGGTGACCCAGCTCAGGGTTTCACACCGCTGGGCGCATCGCTGGCGATGGCAAGCGCTGCTTCCCCCGGGCCGGGGCTGTGCGGGGGAGATGGACACTGCTCCCCTCTCCTCTTTGTCACGATACACTGCTCCCTTCCCTTGCCAGGGCCAGCCTGGGAGATGGCACCGACTCGCAGAGCAGCAGGTTGGGCGCTGGGGCTGGTGACCCAGCTCAGGGTTTCACACCGCTGGGCGCATCGCTGGCGATGGCAAGCGCTGCTTCCCCCGGGCCGGGGCTGTGCGGGGGAGATGGACACTGCTCCCTTCTCCTCTGCTGGGGGTGTGGAATCAAGGCTTGGCTGTCCCTGGGGAGGGGATGCTTCCTCTCTCTCCTGGTCCCACCTAGGGCTGGTTCACTAGTAACTCTTAGAGCTAACGCTCTGTGAAATTTATCTCTGCTTTTGAAAGAAGAAAAGGGATAAAGAGGGGAAAATATTTGCTTAAGGGGAGTGAGGATGTCCTGCAAAGCTTGGGGCTCCCCCAGTCCCGCTCTTACACTGGCAACCCTGGGCTGAAGGGGCTGCTCTGGGTCCTCAGCATCACGGCAGGAGGGCAGCCAGGGCTTGGAATCCTCACTGCCCAGGAAAGAGCAGCCTGCCTTCGCAGTGCACCCGCTGCCTCCCAGCAGACCTGTCCCCCTGTAATCACCTCTGCTCCTTCTCTTCCTGACTCACTGTTTATTCTGGCTCCAGGGGCTCATGCTGGTGTGGCGGAGCAGTCTTGTCTGCGAGATGAATTTTCCAAACTCTCCAAGGCTGTTTTGACATGCTCGACTAGCAGCCTCCGTGTCAGCCAAGGGTCTCCCACCACCCAGGCAGCACCTTCCTGGCCAAGCACCACACGCCCTGGGGCGAGCGGTTGGCCGTGCAAACACCCCCACGCACGCACACGCCCAGTACGTGGCTTTATTCTGTAATAAGCGCCTTGGATTTCGCCATCCCGGCTCTCCTCTGCGTGTCTCCAGCACACAGCTAAAGCCAGGTTTAATGGCTCTTGGTGACTCCTGTGGAAATCCCTCCCCGCTGTCCCCGAGCAGCCAGGTACACGGCACTGTCCCCCCTCCTTGCAGTGAAGTGCAGTGCTCCGTTTGGAGGAGGAGCGGGGCTTTAATCTCTGCCAGGGGAGTTGTGCTCGCAAAGACGATTAGACATATGCCAGCTAATTCATAGTAAACAGGATGGAGGGAGAATTTGCCACTTATAAATGGCAGACAAGCAAGCCCATCACCCCTGTCACTCTCGGGTAATGCATGCTGACATAAGCCCAGTTTAGCTGTGAGTTTATCATCACTAATCCTGCCGGTCCGTGCCTCTCTTCTCCATCTTCCTGGTATCCTTCTTCCCCTTTCCCTGCTTTGCCTTTCTCTCCCTCGCTCCCAGTACAAGCATCTCTGGCTTTGCAGGGCAGATAAATTCCCCAGCATCCCCCACCCTTCTCCCAGTACATTAGAAGGAACGTTTTTCCTTCTCCTGAAAGTGTCCCTGTGCAGATTAAAGCCGCAGGGAAATTTTGTCATCCCAGGGCTTTGGCTAGACACCTTCCCAACGCCGTTGTATCTCTCATCACCTCTGTTTGCCCGTCTGCCCCCTTTGGAGCTGCTGCTCCACACAATGAAGCCTTGCCTGGGTCCCTTCCAGGTGTCCCTGTGCCTTGTCACCAACATGTGCCAGTGATGCTCCAGCCAGGGCCCCGGATGGAGGGTTGGGGGCTCGGACAGCAGCCCATGAGTGGGGGGGTCTGGGAGCCTGCCCAGCCTGGGGTTTATCTGATACTTCACCTAAACAGACACTCCCACGGGCTTCTTGCTGCTAGCACCACGGGGAGCTTTAGCCTGGAACCGCCCCACTGTTTGGAGAGCCGTGCAGCCAACCTAAATATATTCCGTGCTCTTCTGCAGGGGGTTGGAGCCTTTAGGGAGGTGGCGGGGAAGATGCACGTCCATATGTGAGAGCCCCAGCCACAAAGCTTGACCTGGGTTGCAAGAGCCGCTGGGGATATAAAGCCGAATGGCACTGGCAGGACTGGGGACCAGTGCTCAGCTCCGGGGGCTCTTGGCTCTGTCCCACCAAATGATGCTGGGGGTCCCTGCTGGGTGCTGCACGTCCTGCCGGGATGTAAACCTGCTCCTGCTGTGGCTCTGTGGGTGCTACAGGACTGTGACCGCAGCCAGGCCAGCTACATTTTCCTGGAAGTCCTGCCGGCTTTCCTTCACCGTGATGATACGAGTGTCCCAGCTGTCCTTACTTGACTCGATCCACCCACGCAGAATATGTGGCTTTTTCTTCTGGTACCATCAGGTGCCCCAGAAACCTTGCCCTGCTCTGCTCCATCGTTTGTCCAAGGCTCCCCCGCATCCCAGTGTCAGTTGCGTGTCCTGCCTGACCCTCATCCCTCGGTCAGACCAGGTGGGAAAGGAGGTCAGAGACGGGAACCTCAAGAACCAAAAACCGGGTCAGGGCACGGATCCGTGGGGCCACAGCTCCCATGGGGCAGGGTGAGCTGTGGGGGGACAGGAGGGGCTTGCAGGTCGTTTGGGGCAAGAGAAGGGGTCCAAGCCCCTTGCTGGGGGACTGAGCAAGAGGACAGCATCCTCTCCTGGCCACAAACCCCTCCGTGGGAGCAGGGGCTGTGGGTGCAGAGCCGTGCAGCCGCTCCGGGACGGATTTCTCCAGCCCAAGGGTTCCCTCTTGTGGCAAACGCCACAGGCTCGGCTGCCCCGCCGGCTGAAGAGCAGCACCCATGGGTGCTGGGGGGTGCGGGGTGCCTTCAGCGCCCATGGGGTGGGTATGGGTGTGCAGTTATCTGCTCGGG
>NW_010112425.1:620-1010 GCF_000699245.1 Pterocles gutturalis | reverse complement strand
GCAGGTGATGCTCCATGCCCAGCACCGGGTACCACTGCGCCCCATCCCTGCGGGTGGGCTCCGTCTGTGCCCCATCCCTGCGGGTGGGCTCTGTCTGAACGCCCCACATCCCCCATCTCTGTGTCTGTGCAGGGATGCCATGGGGCAGAGCTGCCCCACAGCACGGCTGGGCTCTGGGGGGCCAGTCTGTGGTCGGTGACATCGACATTCCCAGCTGTGAAAGGGGTGCACTGCACAGCCAGGGCCTGAGAACGGGGGACCCTGACTCTCCTGTACCCATCTCTGGGCAACAAACCAGGCGACGGACTGGGCTTCCCTCTTATGTAGGAAACCAGATGTTTGCAGCTGCCTAAGGATGCTTGTGGCTGTTGCAGCAGCCAGGCACAGAGA
>NW_010112425.1:366-582 GCF_000699245.1 Pterocles gutturalis | reverse complement strand
CCCCTCTGAGCCCCAGGGAGGGACTGGAGCCTCGGGGAGCTGCTGGTTCCCTGCGAGCTGTGATGAATCAGCACCTTGCTGCGATGCTGAGCAGGGCTCCGCACGGCACGGAGGCGAGCAGTGCCCGGGCGGCATCGATGTTTATTAATGACTGTATTGGGGATGCTGTTTAGTCACGGCTCCCACGGAGCCCGAGAGGCAGGGCCCCCCCCCGCC
>NW_010112425.1:0-308 GCF_000699245.1 Pterocles gutturalis | reverse complement strand
GCTCAGCACCCTTATAACCAGTCCTGCCAGAGACCTGGGAGATGCCATCGCTGCTTCCTCCCCTCCCAGCAGAGGAATAGGGGGATCTCTGCTTGGGAGACAGGGGAAACTGAGGCACAGTGTGTGCAAGGGGTGACAGCAGGACACGGCCGGGCCACGCTGATCTTCTAATGGCTGGTGCTTGCTGCCTGCATCTGGCGCATCGGGGGGATTTGTTAATGCGAGAGGGCTGCAGATTTAACGAGAAAGAACGTGAGCAAAGCGATTAGGGGGTGGGAGTGGGGGGGATGCTCCTTCAAGTGCTGGGC
>NW_010112424.1:0-7767 GCF_000699245.1 Pterocles gutturalis | reverse complement strand
ACTTGCCAAGTTTTACCGCCGCATGGACATTGCTGATGTCTACAGGTGAGAAGCCGCCCGCTGTGACCATGCTGGGTCTGGGGTCACCCCCACACCCTGCAAACCCCCTCTTCACATGCCATATGGCAGCCTGTGGGGCTGATCCTAAAGTGATGTGGGCTGGGGGAGACCAGGGAGATGGTTTGGGACCTTCAGCCCTCGAGAATGGAGATGCTTTGGATAAGAGCCAGGCTCTGCCTGCTCTGCAACTCTCCTTTGGGCAGCTGAAAGTGCATGTGAACCCCCTTGGAGGAAGAAGTCTGGTTTGTGTGGCAGGGTTTGGAGGTCTGCACCTCCACTCGCTCCCCTTTGCACCATTTGTAGTGCTGGGGCCCCCAAACAGGAGCACAGCTGGATGTGTGCACAGTGCAACGTGCTGCGGTTGGTGTCACTGCCACGAGGGTGCAGTAGTCCCTCACGTGCCTATGGCCACCGGTGCCCCAGGGCCACCCCCCAGCCCGCTGGGACCCTCTCTCCATCCCTCCAGGTCCCTCTGACTGGCAGCCCTGCACTTCCAGTGTGGCTGCCAACCCCTGAGGGTAGTGAGTGGTTTCCAGTTGGATTTCCAGCTGCTGAGGGCTCCATCTTGGCCCTGCAGGGCAGCCAGTTGGCTGGGGGTTCCCCAGCCCTGGCCCCCCATCTCCCAGTACCCGCGTTGGGGTTGTATGTGGTGTGTGTGGGATGTGGTGCTGAGCTGGGCTGTGCCCTGCCTGTAGCATGCCCAGGGTCCCCACCGGTGGCCATGGCACCTTTCCCTTCTCCCTGCAGCCGGCAGCTGAGCTGGCTGGAGATGCCGGCTCAGCTGCTAGGGGAACTTGGGGGAACTGAAATCGTAGCATGGGGGAGCGGTGTGCCACTGAGCCGGTGAGCATAGGGTGCCTGCCCGGGGGAGGAGCAGAGATGCTCTGGGGGCAGCAATGTTTTCGTGGGCTGTAGGAGCTGGGACAGAGGGAACCATAGCACCCTGCAGCCCTCTGTGTCCTCTGTGTGTGCCCTGGGGGAGACCTCGTCCCACTGGGAGATGCTGGGCTGTCCCAGGAAATGTCTTCTTACCCCACTGACACTGTCCCCTTTTTTTTCTCCCTTCCAGGGATGAAACCTTGGAGATGTAAGTAGTAGTGCCAGGTCGCTGTGCAGGATGGGGGGCAGCTCCTGTGGCATGAGGGGGTACAGGACACAGGAGGGGGATGAGGAGGGGAACTGGGTGAGTGCAGGCCAAGGAGGGTGCCGGTACCAGGGGAGGACTGGGAATGTGGGACCTGTGCAGCGTCAACTGTTCTGGGGTCCCCTCATCATCTTCCCACGCTCCCAAGTTTGAGGGTCCTGCTGCTCCCAGCCTCCCCCAAGCTGGTGGGGTGGGGTGAGGTGAGGGGGTCTCTGCATCCTCTTTCCTGTGGGGGTGGGGCTGGGTGGCAGGGGTGGGATGAGATTTAGCCATCCCAGCATATTATGGGCTGTCTCGTGCTTCCCTCTGTGGCAGGGGGTGACACAGATGACCTTGGTTTTGCAGGCCACCCACATTCAACTACTACAAAATCCCCCGGCCGTCCACAAGGCATTAGCCCCCATTGCCAACAGCACGGACATGGAGGAGATGAACACAGCTGCTCCATCTGCTGTGCCTCTCCCTAGGTGCTGAGGAGCAGGCTGAAACCCTCTCCCCAATTCCCATTATGTGCCAATGCCCCAGTGTGTGTGGGAGGGGGATTTCACACACCCTGCCCCGATCCTGTAGGCTCAGGGCAGCTTGTACCATCCATGCCACCGGAGCCTGCCCTGCTGGCCAGCAGGAACCCGCTCACCCAGGCTCCTTGCTTGAAAAATTTGACTATTTAATTTTGCAGGGAGCCTGGCTCTTTCCAAGGCTGTGATTTTTGGTGTCAAACAATAAATGGGGTGTTTGTGTGCACTGCAGGCATGTGGCTGTGCTCTTCACATCCGGTTGCGACGGACGGATGCAGGGGCAGGGAGGCTTCCCCACTGCTGGCACATGCTGGGGCTGTGCCTGGGACTAGAGGGCTCTTGCTGGGGTCCCCAGGCATACTCTGCCCACAGCCAGCTCTTGGAGTCCTGAGACAGCCCAGGGGTCAATGCAGGACCACTGCTCAGCATCACTGGGACTGGGTGACATTACCATCACTGGGCAGCCCATTGCACCTGTGGCTGGGTGGGTGCCAGGTCCTTCCCTGGGAAAAGGGACCACCATGTCCATGGGGTGCCACCCCATTCTGTCCCCTGTGCTCTCTGGCCAACCCTGCTATGTGTCATCTGTGGGGTTCCAGTTTATCGGGTGCCTGCAGCCCACACCTCCCTCCCTCTACAGGGTATGGTGGCATGGGGACTTTTAGTGTCTACCCCTGCGTGTCCCACACTGCTGCATGGCACGGATGGGCACGGCCAGAGCTGCATGCACAGATAAGCCAAGGGTGACTTGGTCTGCACCCATGGTGGAGTGAGGTGTTGCTTTGTGGACCCAAAAGCCAGGTCAGGCACAGCAGACATACGTGAGCAGCTTGACTCACTTCCTTCATTGCAGTTGAAGTCTCTCTGGAGAGAGTGCCAGGGCTGAGCTAGCCAGTCCACCCTCCACTACGTGCATCTGTTTTATCGCTTTTTCCATTTGCCTTCAGCTCCTCTAATCACTATTTTTTTCTTCAGACGTTATCTGAAGCTGCACCAGCCCTACCTCCTGCTATCTCCCCCCAGCACCCATCCTGACCGCAGAGAGCCCGGTGCTTGCCTATCACCTGGCTGAATCTGTCTTGTGTGGTGGCTCAGCCACTGCTCCCCCCAAGGAGGCCCACCCTTTCTGGTCCCCGGGGTGTGATTTCCCAACCCCTCCTTGGGGAGCATTTAGCTCTGCTTTGTCTCCACTTGCTCTGACTTTGATCTCTCCCACCCTAAACCCTCCACCTCCCGAGTTGCAACTATTTTGTCCTTGTCTAAGGGCTGTGTGTGGAGGTTTCCATCCCCCAGTCTCAGGCTTTCCTCACCTCCGAGTGTTCCCTGCTTCCTCTTCCCTTGCTGTGCACTGGGGACATGAGCCCGCACAGGACTGCTGCTGGCTTCAGTTTCGCTCAGTGGCTTTGTGGGCACTGCTCCCCTCTCTGCTCAGCCTCTAGCCATGGCCTTTTCTTCTCTGCAGAGCAGGAAGGCAGGGAGCTTGAACCTTCTTGTTTGCTGCATCACCATGGCCATCTGCATCCAAACCCAGGCCTGGCAACGAAAATCCCCCAAACTACTGCAGAGCCTTTACCAAGGAGTGGGGCTTGCTCTCAGTGCTGCCCCAGGCCACCATCCCAGTCCCTGGAGCCTCGGCTTTGAGAGGGGCCTGGGTCCGTCCTCCTCCCGAGCAGTGCTGGGAGGTGGGCGAGAGCAGCGTCAGGCAGGGCCAGCAGCTAGCTGCTCGGGGAAGAAGCACGGATGGCTCATTGCAACATGCCCACAGAGGCTGCTGCCGGCTCTCCTTTCAGGTCAGGCTCTCTCTGCTCACATGAGCAGCAGCTGCCAGAATCCACTTCCCTTGCGTGGGAGGGAAACTCGCAGCACCCCACAGCCACAGCACAAGGCCCACCAGAAGGAAGGTCTCATCAATAGCCAGCCAGCCTCTACAAAACCGTTGCAGCAGTTCCTCTTCCCCTTTGCCAGAGTTTTTTCTACCACAGGGACTTTCTGTAGCCGAGCCCTTGTCTGGGGGAGGCCCTGCCACATCTTTACAACGGTTTGTTTACAACATTTTGACAAACCAGGACCCCTCCAACGGCAGCTCTGCCGCTGCTTGCCCAGGGCAGCTCCTGCTGGGGCCAGCTTGGTGGTCTCTCTTGCTAGTTTTTCACCCAGGAACAAAGGGACAAGTTGCAGCTCTGGAGAAAAAAAAAAAAAAATCTCCCTTCCTCAACTCTATTTTGGGCCCAGCCACAACCATGCACCACCTGGATGGCCCTTCTCTGCAGCACACCCGCTCCTGCCTGCCTGCTCAGACTCCTGCCTCCATGGCTTCATCATGGTAAGGAGCTGAGTACGAGAGCAGGAAGGGGCTGTCTGAGCACAGCTTGATCTCTGAGCCCAGCATGTACCAGCCGTGAGCCAAGCTGGCCAGTTTCACAGTGAGTTGAGCTTGGCTACTTTTCACCAGAAGCAAAATGAAACTGTTCTCCCCAGGGTGTGCATCCTTACAACATCCACCACCACTCCAGCACTGCTTTAGGAGCCTTTATTTTTAAAGGGAGTCTGTCCCCACTTAACCCCACTCTCAAGAGGACTAAGGCAGGTAAACCTTCCACATCGCATTCCAGCCAGGCTCTGCCAGCCCAGCAAGGCAGGAGAGCGCTCCTTCACACCACAGCCCCAAACCCAGGGGCAAAGCCACAGCTAGGGTCTCTCTCCTGGAGGAGGGGGGCAAGCAGTGAGCACCGGAGAGAGGCTGGAACCTGGATCTTCCTGCATGACTGCTCTCAAGTTACACTGACTTTGCAAACAGAGGCACAATATGAGCCAGACAACCCTGACAAAGCCCCTTTGTGTGCAAAGGGCAAAGGTAAAGGAGATGCGAACAGAGGGCCCAGGCGTCCTGCAGCAAATCTAACTTCCACAAAGGAAAGGGGAAGGCAGGGCCAGCCCCAAGCTCACGCAAGCTGCTGCCAGCTTCTCAGCTCAGAAGAGAGTTTGGGTACCATCTGGGATAGAGCGATAAGGGTATTAGGCTGCTCTCTTCAGTTAAGTAGCTGCAACCAGTCACAGCTCTAGGATTGCTCCCAGAGGAATTGCAGCGAGACAGCACGCAGAGTGCTGCAGCTGCCAGTGCGTGTGCTTGGACCCCTGGTACCCTGGAGCAGCGCCACACCAGCATTTAGCATCTGACTGAGCCCACAGTAGCACGGCTCAGTGATCCCACTGCAAGAAACAAGCCCCGTTTCTGGCAGGCAGAGCTTGGAGGCACCACCCAATACCCTGAGCAGAGACGGGTTGGGGGGGTGGGGCTGGGGAAAGGCTGTGTGTGTCCCTGCCCACCACTCCACCACCACTCCTAGGGGATAAGGGAAGTAGATGTGAAGTTATAAAGGAGCCAAGCAAACTGAAAACAAAGTGCTTTGGGCAGGGAGCAGTTCTGGAGTCCTGCAGTGTATCCAGCACTTTCATTTGCAAGCGCACCTGGCATTTGCTCCTCCAGTGGGGCACACACAATTGCACTTGCTAGAAACAGCCAGAAAGCCTGTGCTGGCTTGAGATGAGATTACCCAACCCCACACATCCAATGGAAGCTTTGAGATGCTGCTGCAGGGAGGCTTCAGAAAGGAGCAGGCTTCCCTACTGCCAGGCAGGGCAGGACTTCCTGGGGTGGATGTGGCTTTCCCCTCCTCCTGCACCCAAGGCTTGGGATCCCATTGTGCTTCCCCCCTTCACACAGTATCACCCTGTACCAGTGCTGAGGGGGAGGAAGTCCTTGCCATGGGTGGCTGAAGGGGATCATCCACTGCTGCTCTTGAAGGGATCTTGTGCTCTCGGGGTGGGGTTGGAGGGGGGAAGCTGGGGCTCTGCAAGGCATCTGAGTACATCTCGTCCTGGACACAGGGACGCTGCACAACCCTTTGCAGCAGCGGTTTGAGCAAGCCTACAGTCAGCTGGTTCCCCTTGCTGGAGAAGGGCACTGGGTCCTCCTGGGAGCAAGGGAGGTGCTGCAGGACCATGGTGAGGATGTCGGAAGCGGTGAGCTCAGCAGGGCACAGCGGCCACAGCATGTCCAGATAAGGGTCCAGCTCCCGGTGCTGGGCAAACTCTGCCAGCAGCGTGGTGAATATCTCCTTGTTAAGCAAGGGGCTGAGCTTGGAGAACTTCTCTGCCACCTCCACCACCCGCTGCCACCGCTTCATGCGGATGAGAAGGTGCAGAGCTTGCAGCACAGCCTTAGGCCTCTTGCTGCAGAGCAACAGTTCGAGCTCCATCTCATCATCTGCCTCGCTGTGCTTGTTCTTTCTGGCCAGTACTCCCAGCGCTCTCTTGTACAGCGGCACCCGGCCCTCTGGGCCCTCCTTACTGCTGTATGCCCAAGAGAGGCTAATGTACTGCTGGGTCAGCTCCACAAAACTGGGCAGCCACTTGGGTTTGAACCTCAGGAAAGAGGCACAGATGAGCTCAAAGAGTGGGACCACCCCATTCTGACCCACCTCTTCCTGCTGTGCCCCTCCCAGGACCTTTTTCCACACCTCTGGGGTGGCCCTGGCTACCAGGAGGCCATCCCTGTTCTGCTGCAGCTGCAGACAGCTCCTTATGGCTTTCCAGGCAGCCTTGGGGAAGGAGGCAAAGATGGAGTTCAGGTAGGCCAAGCTGTCCTTGTCCATGTCAGCATGCAGAACACGGCTGATCTCCTGCTCCACCAGTTGGTCGCAATAGCTTTCCACCTCACTCTCTGGGGCACATACCACGCAGGTCTTGAGGAGCTCCAGGCTTATGTAGCTCTGCAGCTCCAGGCTCACTGTGCTCAACAGCTTGCCATAAGTGTCTTGAAGGCCTTGGGCTGGCTTCTGCTTCTGGGAGAGGCTGTATTGCAGAATGGCAGCCAGGGCCACAGGAGCCTGGAACACACCACCCTTCTTCAGCTTCTCCACCGTCAGCTTGGAGCTGCTGAGGCTCCTCCTCTGGTAGTACCTGCAGGCCTCCTCGAACACCATCTCCACAAGGCACGGCTCAGGTCTGCTGCTGTCCTCAGGTTTGGAGAAGCTAAAGCTGTAGATGCCAGTTTGAGTGAGGAGCTGGATGCTGTTCTGCTCTCCCAAAGACTCCAGGAAATGCACCTCTTTCATGCTAAGGATTTTATTTTCTATGAGCCTTCCACTGTTCTGGTCGATGAGGTACAGGACTCCAGCCAGCCCACAGGCCATGATGCTGCCAAAGGTCTTCAGCTGGACAGGACTTCCTTGGGCCAGCGGGCCCCCCTCCAGGTCAAAGATATGTCTCTGTGTCCCATCTGGTTCCACAATGTCCACAGCACCCTTTGTGCTCACCAGCAGCAGACCCCCACTGTTGGACACAGCAGAGGCATGAATGTCCAGAGGTGCCAAACCTGAGAGAAGACCCACAGAACCAAGCAGGAGCTTCCTGAAGTCTGACTCATTGCTGGAGCGCAGCACCTTGCTGTGGATGAAGCCTGACAAGGGAGCTGTGATGGTTAGCTTTGCCTTCTTGGGATGCCAGATGAGGAGGAATTTGGAAGTGGTGGCAAAGCCTGCAGCAGCAGGCACCAGGAAGAGATGCTGGGGGGAGGCCAGGACCCGGTACTCAGGGCTGTTGTGCAGGATGATGCTCAGGGTGCCCAGCTGCACGCCTTGCTCCCGCACCTCCAGAGCCCGGGTGCAGACACAGAACCTGAAGGCACACTTGCTCATGTCCGAGTGGGCATCCAGGGGAGGCCTCTCCTCACACCACACCAGGCTGGCTCCCTGGCTGCACACGGAGACGACCCCCCGGGCAGGGCCCCAGCGTCTGCAGCAGCTGCCAGCCCACGGCCACCACGAACTGCCAGACCTCGGTCCGGCCATGTTCCCACACAATGGCCAGTACCCAGGAGCCCAATATCTCCCCGCTCTGCAGAAAGAGCAGTCCCACCAGGGCTGCCTGGGGCGGCTGCCAGTTCCTCTCCAGGTCGGCTCCACCGACGCCGTGGCGCTGGAAGGCCACCACCCGGCTCTTCTGGAGGAGCACAAGGTGCTGCCCGTCGGGGCTGGCCTGGAC
>NW_010112423.1:0-7098 GCF_000699245.1 Pterocles gutturalis | reverse complement strand
AGGGGAGCAGTGGGGTGAAGGCACAGGGAGGATGGGGACCTCCAAGTCCACTGACATCCCCTCTCCTCTGCAGGCGAGAAGCCCTACCACTGCACCTGGGAAGGCTGTGGCTGGAAATTTGCGCGCTCCGAGGCGGCCCCCCGTCATTATCGCAAGCACACCGGCCACCGGCCCTTCCAGTGCCACCTCTGCGAGCGGGCTTTCTCCCGGTCTGACCACCTCGCCCTCCACATGAAGCGGCACATGTGAGCGGTGGGCCACGGCCGGACTCGATGTCCGTGGAGCCAGCTCACAGTGTAAATAGCATCGGGCCGGGGTCGGCACTGGGGAGCAGCCCGGCCCCCCAGCCCTCTCCGCTTGTAGTTGATGACTAGTTTTCTCTGCCTGTCCCCGCTGTGAGAGCTGGGCCCAGTTGAGTGGTGGGGAAGGGCTGCTTTAGGGTGTAGATGGGGAGCAAGGGGAGCAAAGCTGCAAGAAGTGTCTCCAGCCCCTGCCTGGGCACCACTACTCGGCTCGGCACCACTACTCGGCTCGCCATGCCTGGAAGGTCCCCCTAGCCTGGCACCTGGTGTGGAGGGGGCTGCTGCAGCAGGGATCTGTCCCCAAAGCTCCTGGCTTGTATTTGGCATCAGCTTGAAAACATTCCTCCCCTCCAATCTTGGCACCCCCCCTGGCTCCAGGGACTGTGGTGGCTGACTCCAGCCAAGTTTTGGCCAGAAACCTGCACCCACTGGGTGTGTGGGTCATGGTGCTGGGAAGTGGGTTGCTGGTCTTCTTGGATGTGGCCATCAGAACAAACCTGACCTGGAAACCCCAACTGGATGGGTGAAGGTGGGACCTGACTGTGGCTCACGGCTGTAAAGGTTTGCAGGGGTTGGCAGCGCAGTGTCACCTTGCACAGGGAGTGGGGACACTCCTGTTGCCAGCATGGGACCCCGACGGGTAGTCCTGTCCTGGCCATTCCCACAGTTTTCTGCTCCGGAGCCTGAAGTGTCTCCTCTGGCTCTCGTCTGCTTTCATTTGTCTTGTTCTTCCCCTCAGGATGACACCAGGTACTGCTGCAGCTGCCTTCCCCATGCTGCTTTTTAAAAATTTAGTGTGTAAAGGACAGTGAGTCCAGCTATGAATGCCCAGGTCTCTGCTATACTTGAAACTTTCGTAGAGGAAAAAAAAAGAAACTCAAAAGAAAATGAGTCTTTTTATGTGCAGCTTCTGCAAAGCAAGTTGTAAATTAAACAAAGCAGTAATATATAATGTTTCTGTTTTTTTAATATATTTTTTTCTTCCAGCTGGGAACACAGATGAGTCTCAGCTTTGGGAAGTGCACTGTTTCCCGTCTGTGTATATTGTTAATTAACATTTCTCTGCTTGGGCACGTTAGGTCTCTTGCACTCTGAAATGTTACTTTTCTTTATATGCAAACTGTTGAAATATTGTGATCTGCTGTATAATAAATAAACAAGACGTAAACATAAAAGAGCCAGGAGAGTTTACTTTAAAGCTTTCTTCTAAGAGGAGAGGGTGAGGCTGGGCTTGCTTGTCAGTAAATATTTACATCGATGTTCATTTCTGCTTAAGTTAGCTGTGGAGGATCAATGGGGAACGCCCAAGCCTCGGCATCTGAGCAGCATCTTCTGTGCAACAGCTCTTGAGTCACCCCACTTCCCCGTGCCTCAGTTTCCCTAATCTGCAGATGGGGCAATTGCGGCACTGGGATGGCGTGACTTGTCCTGCGGTGAGTCACTGCGAGGGGAACAGCAGTCGAAACTGTACCTGGAGCATTGCTCCTCCTGTCTTCTTCCTGAGCGGTCCCATCCTGCTCTCCCCTGCAGTGGGAGCTCTCTGGCACCAGCTTTGTGGTCACAACTGGGAGGTCAGTGGCAGCTGCCCAGCCCTGTGTGCTGTCCCTGCTGTCCTCCTAGGGGTGGCCTGGCAGCTTGGCGGGGTTCAGGTGCTGAGGTTTCCCTGCGTTAATAGGTGGTGACTCAGCACAAGCGTGCTGGCAGGTCCCGAGCTCAGCAAGCAGGTCTGGCTCCCTCCCTCCCACGGCTGATTACCCGTGATGCACGCATCCCTCTGAAGGCTGGGGCTTGTCCAGACCTGACACCGTGCTGGCATTGCAGGGAACATGTGGTACAGGCTGTGTGGTGCTCTGGCCTAGGGTGCTGGTGGCTTCCTCCTCCCGTGTTTGCTGCTGCAACCCCAGGCGGCTGGCCAGGGCTAGGGGATGCCCTGGGGCTCCTGGCCCGCCAAGCGGAAGTGGGATGTAGCTGTGCTGCAAACATGGGCTGGGCAGGGCTGATCCTGCTCCTTCCTGGTTTCCTACTTATGGTTGTGTAGAGTGAAGCTGGAAAAAGAGATGGGAGCAGCAGAGCGGGACTGAAGCCTCCCTGAGGGGGGGCTAGTGTTTTGGGGTCTGGCTGGGGCCAGCACCCAGCCTTGGGGTCTGCCCTGAGCAGGTAAAAAAGTGTGGGTGTATCCAGGGTGGCAGCAGAACAGCTGGCTGCCCTGCAGGCTGGGCTGTGGGACCATGGGACTGCATCCACAGGTGTCACAGATCCACCAGGCTCAATCACTTGTCCTTTCCACAGCTGCCTCCACCCTCCTCTTGCCCCATTTTCTGAGAGGTGCCTGTGTGGGGGTGACCGTGCTGTCACACAAGTGACCTGTGATGGGGTACCGGGGGTGTCTCACTCCTGGGAGCCCCAATACCCAAAGGTGACTGTTCGATGCCAGTGGGGTGGCTGGAACAAAACTGCTGCCTCTTCCCCAGAGAGTTTTTCAAAACGTCGCACAGAGGGAGAGGGAAAGGTGTGGGCTGTTTGAATTAGCGATGAGTCAGGCTGGCAAAGCCAGATGGGGAGAGAGTGCGTGCCTGCGTGTTTGTGTGCGTATAAGTAATCTCTGGCTTTGTGTTTTTATTATGATTATTATTTTTATTTCCAGGGGAACGATGAATTTCTCCAACCATCCCGTCCCACTGGAAAGGCTGGCTCTGCTGTCCTGTCCTCCCGAAGCATCCTGGGAGCCAGAGTGACGGTCCGCAGCTGTTTTGAGGTTCAGCTCTGAGATCAGAGCACAAACCAGTTCTTCCTCACCTTTAATCATCGCTGCACCAGGGCGGGAGCGAGGCCCGGCTCTGCTGCCGCTGCCTTACATGGAGGCAAGAGCAGGGGAATGTGCTTAGGCTCCTTCTGCGGGCAGAGCTGCCACAGGTTCGCTCCCCCGGGCCCAGAGCAAGGCTCTCCTTCGGGCACCCAATGGGGCACAACAGTTGCATGGACTGGCATGGCCAGGAACCTCGCCTGGGCGAGGAGTGACTGTAATAGAAATGGCAATTACAGTTAATTTGTTGTTAATAAAAAACACCCTCTTCCAATTGCCTGGGCCAAGTTGCACTCTCCGTTGGAGGAGGGAGCACAGTCCCATCCCCAGAAAACCTGCCCTGCAAAGCGATGAGGGCAGCAGGAAAACACCCTTGGCAGTGCTGAGGGAGGCAGGGCTGGGGCACAATCCCTGCGTGCGGTCTGTGTGCCCACAGTCAGCTGGACAGTGCTTTGTCTGGCAGGGGCATGTGGGGACCCAAAATGTGCCAGTCAACCGAGTGGGACCCTGCTTTGCAGGAGACATGGCACTGACAGTGTGTCCTGGGCTGTGGCTGTGCTGGACAGGAGAGGAGGATGCTCCGGAGAAGCCAGGCTGGTGCCTGAAGGGCTGATGTACCCACGTACAATCCCGGGGTCCGCAGCTGGCACAGCCTGGGACAAGTCCTGCTGTCCTCAATCACACACTGGGCGACTGCAAGGACAGTGCAGAGGGAAAGCCGGCTGGCAGGGCAATGCCTTGGTGCCCACGCCACCGTGCCCACGCCAGAGCCACGCAGACCCCGCTCCAGGCTGAATGTCCCCCTGTCAGCCTGGCTTCCCTTCCCCTCCTTGGTCACCTCCTGGTGAAAGGTCCCCAGGAGCTGTGGTGGTTGGCGATGCAGAGGTCCCCAACAGCCCCTGCAAACCTGAAGGCACAGCCCCACTACTTTGGGGTGCAGCCGAACTGGCACAGCGGGGAGGCAAGCCGGGAAGGGAAGGAGCGAGGCATGGCGAAACACCTCCTGGCAGAGGGTGAGTCATGGCCACAGCGTGGCCTGGCACCCTGCAGTCACCTGCCAGCAGGAGCGGGGCCCTAGGATTTCATGGCTGGAGGGTGGGCCAAAGAGCAGCTGGGTGGGTTTCTGTCCTATGGTGATGACCCAGCTCGTGGGGATCCTCCATCCTGCAGCCCACAGGTCCCACAGGGCTAGCCCAGGGGTGCAGAGCCATGGGGAGAAGGGGGAGTTGCAGGTTTGGGGATGGCTTCTTGCCCAGGGCTCCATTCTGGGGTTGCTGTGGTCCATGGGAATAGCACAGAGCTGGGGATGGGACATGGGTACTGGAGGTGGGACACTGCCTGGGTGCTCCGAGGTAGGGGAGATGATTTGGGGGTGCTTGGAGGAGCTGATACAGACCTTTCCTTGCCGCAACATGAGGTGGGAGCTTGGGTCTCCAGGTCCAAGGTGTCCCTGCTTAAGGATGCTCCCATGGCTGGTGTCCCCCCTCCTGGCAGGGCAGGGGGAAGTGCCCCATCCCTGCCATGGGGGGAAGGTTGCTCCCAGGTCCCTGCCACTTGGAGTGGGCCAGGCGCCGTGATAACGGGGCTGTGGTTGTCACCGCACCCTTAGGAAACATTTGGCTTCAGGCACCTGAACCCACGGGGAAGTGATAACTCCGCAGCTCACTTGCCCTGCCTGGACCCACACCTGGTGCTATCGTACCTTAGTCACACACCGAGAGTTTTTCCATTGCCGGGCCCCAGATAACCTCCTCCCGCCCCACTGGCCACAGTGTTTGCACTTGTCCTCCTCCGCTGGTGCCAGGCCGGGAGACACGCACACCTTGAACCCTGGGCTGGAGGCACGCACACCTCTGGCCTGGGGCCACCTTCGGCAGCCAGGACACGGGCAAAGGGCATGAGGAGCATCCTTACCCCAGGAGCCCAGGGTGGGAGGGCAGCTGGCCAGGAGGTGGCCAGTGCTGCCCTCCAGCCCAGGCTAAATGTGGGGGGGCATCCCTCCCCCAGCTGCTGGATGGCAGTGAGGACGCTCAGATTCGGTTCCCTGTGCCCACAGCATGGCAGGAGGTGGGTGGTGGGGTTGCAGGGACAGGACAGCAATGCTGGCTGTCTTGCTGACCCCTGCCAAAGTCCTGGGGCACAGGAGCATTGGGCTCCCTGATATTGCTGGCTTTTCCCAACTCGCTGCATACCCTGGGCTGTCCCTGTGCCCAGGAAGGCAGGAACCCCATGCTCCAGGGAGGTGACAGGCCTGGGCATGTGTCCCCAAGCAGGACTCTCAAGGATGGACCAGGTGTGTGTGGGCTGACCAAGGTCTCCAGCTATGCCCCTTTGCTCTTTGTAGGGAGCAGCAGCTGCTGCCCAGAAACAGCACCTCTGGGTTCCTTTGAAGGCAGTGCTAATTGCTGCTCTGATGATCAAGTTAGAAGAAGCACCCAGCTAATGTGTTTTGCTTGCAGATCCCCACAGCTCCTGGTGGGACACTGCCCCACAGTGACACCCACACTCAGAGGTGCGGGGGAGGCAGGCTGTGAGTAATGCAGCCCAGCTGCCCGCAATCACCACCTTTCAGGAGGTTAAAGAGCTGCTACCCTGGGGAGAGGGGCTCAAAAAATGCTGTGGAGTTTGTTGAAGAGGCGTGAGTTGCTTGTCCTGCTGGGTTAGGGCTGGAAGCTGGGCTTGAGCAAGTCAGGCCTAAAAGCAGGGGATATCATCAAAAGCCAAGGACAACAAGCGGGCCACCTGTCTCTAGATTGTGTTTCCAGACTGGTTGTGTTTTCTATAAGTGCTGTTTAACAACATTAACAGACTGTGAATGACCTGCCAGCGAGGGGTGAAGAAGGAGGTCTTCTTTCTCTACTCTTGCAAAGCTGACCCTGGAGCAGCAGTGCCAGGCTTGCCAGGCTGAGGAGTGGGAGACCTGCAAAGGCAGAGGAAGGCAGCATGGGGATGGGAAAGCCCTGTCTCCCTCTGCAAACCCACCTCGGGGGAGCACGGACACCACCTCCAGGCCAGCCATGGCAAGAGAGCAAGGAGAGATGCTGGAAATGATTAGGAATGGCCACACGTGTGGACAGGGAGAGGGCTTGGGTGGACATGGCAGAGCTGACAGCAAACAGGCAGGACAGGAGAAACCCAGGGACTGGCTGTCCTCGTGGGAGGAAGGGTCAAGATGCTGAAAGTCATCCCTGGCAGCGGACAGAAAAGGGGTTACGTGATTCCTGGGAACAACAGATGACACACCGGGGGTGTCACCAGCTCCTGTTGGGGCACACTGGCACTGGCTGGGCCCTGGTGTGGAGGTGATGTGCCAGTCCCTGAGGAATGGTGGGAACTTGAGCACAGCCTGGCTGGTGTTGAGGGGCTGTATGCTGGAGTCATCCCCAGCACAGCAGGGTTCAGCACACCTCAGGGATGCTGCATGGGAGAAGAGACACCCTCAGGGACACCCCATCTCCTGGGCTTTGTGAGACAGTTGGCAGATCCCAGGGGATCTGTGCCCTGTGCCAAAACCTTCTGCTTCGGACATACCTCCACCAGGCAGCCTTGCTCCTGTCTCGATGCAGCAGGAAAGTGATTTATTGAAGTCACTCCTGGCCCTGCACTGCTCTTTCCCCCTTTCTCCATTCCCACCTCTCTTTCCTCCCACAAAGAAGAGGAAACGGGACAGTCCTATGAATAAAACTTTCACTCCTGGTTGCTTGTGGCCTCAGCTAAGTGCTGTGGCTCTGGACTGCTTCGTGAAGGTTTCCTTGCCAAGCATGAAGGTGAGGAGCACACACTTTGTAAAATGAAGCTGGGACCGGCAGCCCAAACATGCCCCAAGGTGCAGCACCCACCTGGCAGGCAGCCACCTGGCATGGCTGGCTCACTGCTGCTGAGGCCAACACGGGCTGCCAGCGAGAGCGGGAGGATGCAACGGGCATGAGCGAGTGCATCAGGACCTTGGGAGGACATGGGAAAACTTACGAGCTCTGCAGGCACCTGGGGTCA
>NW_010112422.1:0-40093 GCF_000699245.1 Pterocles gutturalis | reverse complement strand
AAAAAAAAAAAAAAAAAAGAAAATGGCAGAGTCAGTGTCTGGAACAGTTTTGCCTGAAATATCCCAAGAGAAAACTTTGCAAAATAGAAAGTTTACTAATGCAAAGAAAAAGCCCACAGAAAGTTACTCCTGACAGCATTTCAGTAAGATATCAGAAGATTATAAAAGTCAGAAGGGCTTTTCAAAGGGCTTCGTAATGTGAAAGGAAAAGAGAATATTCAATGTAGCTATTACGTTTGAGTGTTTTTCATTTATGACCAAACACTAGTCTTCACTTCTCCACGATCACTCTACCTTCTGTCTGCCAAAGGGACACAACGAGCACCTATAAAATCTGCTGTAGCTATATAGGCAACTCATTTGGAAAATGACTGCAGTTCCTTTTTTTGACTTATAAATTATATAAGAATAAGGGGAATAATATTCCACCTATTTAAAAAGCATTTAAAAATTAGCACATATCTGTATATCACTTGAGAAGTTAAAAAAAAATAGAGCAACATGCTAGAGATATAATAGAAAAATCTTCTCGATACTCTTCTGTGGTCCAAAAAGCAGATCTAGGTTGAAATGTGTAATGGACAGAAGGGTGAACCAGATAAAGTATAAAAAACTTTTGAGCTTAGCATTGGTGAGACCCACCTGGAATGTGCCTGGTACACCTGGTAGCTTGGGAAATTCTCCCTCCCCCATCTCAACACTAGGGCATAATGACATTAAAAGAAATTTAAAAGAAAAATGTTTTTGTATGCAAACCAGTGATTTTTTCCCATGGAACTCACCACTTCAATGAGTCAGTGAAATTAAGAACATAGCAAGACCTAGAATTAGTGGCTAGGATGAATATTAGGAATATCCAGAGTGGCTGCAATTAGGCATAACAAAAATGCTGTGGAAGAGATGAAAACTCGAATTTTTTCCACTCAAAGCAATCCCTAGCTATAAAGATAAAATCTCATTTGCAGAGTGGATTATTCCTCATCTATTTATTTCAGGCTCTAGCTTTCCTTTGAGGCATCTAGTATAAATTTGTTTCATCAGAAACAGTACTTCTTTATATGAACATTGAGACTAGTTCTATGAGTTTCAGGTTTTTAAGCTTAAAAAGTGCATCTTAACATGACAAATTCCTGCAGAGTAACTCCCAGAATGTGTGAGTTGCAGGGAACATTTACTTTTTTATTTCTTTTCATGACTGAAGTGAATCTGCACCTTATAAGTAAATTTTTTTCTTAGCCAAGCCTTATGAAACAAGAAGTTTGCAATCTTGTGCTATATGTAAAGGCTACAGTCCACAAATTCAAACCATAACTATATTCAGAGTTTCATGGCCAGGCTGGAAGTTTATTTCATTGCAATCTCCGCAAGCATTACATCCACTTGCAGTCATACAAGAGGGCTCATTTCTAAGACCATAGTTTATTTTCTTCTTTTTTCTTTTTTTTTTTTTTTTCAAAAAGATGGATTGAAAGCTTCAAATCTTCCATTCCTTGCACTTGCCCTCCTCCTTCAGTCATTTGTGTTTTGAAAGGAAACAAAGTAAGGGGAGACAAGGAAAAAACCGAGCTACTTCATCCATCTCAGCTGCATCCCTCAAACACCACAACAGCCGCTTGCTCACCGTCCCTCCTCCTGGGGATGGGGAGAGAATTAAAGGGGTGAAGGGAAAAGAGGCTTTGGGGTGGAGATAAGAACAATTTAATAACTAAAGTACAATAATGTTGGAAATAATAATAATAATGATAATAACAGTCATATACACAAATGAGTGACACACAGTGACACTGCTCACCACCCCATGGCCAAGGCTCAGCCCATTCCCGGCCAACGATCCCAGAGCAGGGAGAGTCCCAAAACCACAATCCCAGAACGGAGATAAGAGCCTGAGTGTCCGAGAGACCGAGACGACCCTGAGAGAGGGGCGACCCGGAGGGAGCCAACCCAGAGCAAGAGAGAGCCCTTCCGGCCAGAGCCTCCCCTCTCTCCTGGGCATGCCGGGCATGGGATGGAATAGCCCATGGGCCAGTTTGGGTCTCAGTCCTCAACCTGAGGTGGAATCCTGGGCTAGGGATGGGGCTGTGCTCCCTCCCAGCTCCTCCTGCCCCTGCAGACACGGGCACAGCAGAGAAGCTGGAAAGTCCTTGACTGTCCTGGCAGCAGCTCCACCATCAGTGTGTGATCAGCTTCTCCTCAGCACAAACCCAACACAGCCTCACCCCAGCTGCTGGGAAGAGAGTTCCCTCTGTCCCAGCACAAACCAGGACAGGCTGTGCAGATGATTCCCACTCCCAGTACCAGCTGGGACCTGGTGTCGGACACATCCCCACCCCAGTAAAGCTGTTCTGCAGCGCAAGGTCCTGTTGGGGCCAAGTGACATCATTGCTGGGGGGTTTGCAGGAGGAGGAGGAAGTACCCTCAAGTGCCCAGCACTTTGCCACCCTCCTCTGCCCACCATCAATAGAACTTTTACTATATAATTTCTTTCCTCCTTACTCTGTGCAGAGAGGGGATGGCTGTATGTAATTTCCTTATCTTCCCTAGGTGTGCAGTTCCCAGCTTTATAATGTAATTTTCCCCGCCCTGTTTTGAACATTTCCAGATTCTTGCTAATAGTTTTCCTTCAGTTCTTGCTCCCAATTAACCTTTCATACTTCCTCTAATCCAGTAAACCGCACTTTCCACCATTTACATTTTTTATCTCATTAATTGAGTTATTTCATCTCAATCTTTTGATTTCAAATCTAATTATATTGTTATCGCTGGTGTAAAACCAGTAAGTTATTGATAGCTTCTGTTCATTACTAAATTAAACTCTGCCTTATCATTGTTCGTTGCTTGGCACTCTGATGTGGAAATCAACCTTCGCTCGACTCTTCGTTCCTTTCCGCTGTTTCCCAAGGCTTGATTTACTAAATATCTTCTGTTAAATCATTCTGCCTGGCTTTCTTCAATAACAAAATTCAGCTGTGGCTTTGTCCAAGCTTTATTAAAAATACATGACAAGCAGCAAGAGATTAGCCTATCACTCCGTGAAAGGTTCAAGTGTTCCTAAGCAAAAATGCATATATTTGATGAGGGAGTAGAAGAAATGGTTCTCCAAGAACCCTAAAAAATGAGGGTAAATGCAAAATTTCTGTAGTGCTTGGGGCACAAATATCCCTCAAACACATTCTCGTATATGTTACCTTCTGTATCACAGAGTAAGACATTTTTAGCATATTGTATATTTTTCTGCCTGCAAAATCTGAGAGCTGTTGCATATTCCTTTCCCAACCTGTGCTTTAGAGGAATAAACTGAATGCTGATTTGCATCTGTGTTGACAGAGATGATTCTGTAAAACCAAATTATTGGGTGGGGTTTTTTTTTTTCTATAAGGCAAAGTTCATCACAAAATTTTTCATATAATGGTAAAATAAATATTCTGAGTAGCATGGACTAAGACATACTATATATAAGAAAGGGCTACACCCAGGGGAGAAGAGAAAACCACAACCATCAGCACCAACCTGAGACTGGACACAATTTGACCCTATTTAGGTGATCTGAAGACTGTGGATACAGGAAACCCCATTGACGTGTATTGGCTGTTGGTGGATTTTCCCGTCCGGATGGATTGATGGAAGGTGATTGCTATCTTCTTCTTTTCTCTTTCCACTCAGATTTCAATAAGGGCATTCGCAGGGTTAATTAACTTCCAAGCTTACTGGGCAGGTAATTATTTCCCCACACTGTGGAGTAATGTATTTTTCTTAAGGACTGAAATGTTGCCTTTTCTGTGTTCCTGCTTGTGGTCTACCAAGCTTCCAAGCCAACAAATCACTGTCACCTGATGCTCGTAAATACCAGATTTCTGGACACTCTTAGTCGCCAAGTAATAGACTGAATTGAATTAAATTGAAAACTTTCTTGGAAATCCAACTCAGGCAATTTCTAATCAGAGCAATATTGCAAAGGCTACACCAGCTGACCAGACAACCTTTTTTCCACAATGATTAACTCATCCCAGATTGCATGTAGTTAGCTTTTGCTTCGAGAGACAAAGCCCCTTGTTCAGAACAAGTGCAAATCATGTGTGGAAAGCACTCTGGCAGAAAGTGAGGGTCATTTCACTTCTACTGCACAAAAGAGAAGAATTTTTAAAAATCTAGAGATATTCAGTTACTAATGGTAGAGGGCCATGGAAGTTCATAAAGAGCTCTGAAGGGCAGCATGGAACGGAATAAGAAATAAAGTTAGGTATCAGCTGCACAGGAATGAAATTGAACTGAACATTCATATTACAGAAGAAGAAAATGACTAATGGGATGATCAGACACAGAGATCAAAAGCAAGGAGGGCAACAGCCAGAAAATTATTTCCAGCAATTACTGGACAAGATGGCACTGGAGCTTTCTCATGACAGGAGGATAAAGCCGGGGTCTCGCTAATCTTTCAGAGAAGAATATTTAGAAGATAAGATGGGCCAATGTCAAATTTAGTATAATTTTGCTGAAATCACTTGAGAAACTCAAGAAAATTATGTAGTCCTGTGAGTTCGAAGTTACACAAAGGCTGAAATCCTTTGCAAGGTGACGGCGATTTGGGAGCAGTGCAGAGCTTTGCCAGATGCAGCAGCCATGGCACCTTGGTCAATAATTAATCGTATTGGGTTTTACAGACAGTTCGTATAGCATCTTGGCATGACAGTATGATACTAGGAAACGTTGTCCCTTCTATAGGATTACAGAAAAAGTTTATAACTCCTTGCCCTGCCTAGCATAGCCCCTTTGCCTCCAGCTCCAGAGGTGCAGGTGTCAGGATATTATCCTTACTGGGAGTTTAACCAAGCCCAAACTATTATATAACCTTCTTTGTTTGTTCCCAGGCAGAACAAGTTTCTAGATCTTGCTTTTCCCTTTCTCTCTTTTTCCTTTATTCCTTGCAACAAACTGAGTCCTGTCTTTTTTTTGTTTTTTTAATTTTTATTATTTTTTACGCTTCCTTCCTGCTTCCCTGAGGACTGATAGATGCTGTGCAAGCAAGATACAGCAAATGGAAAGGGAGAGTCCCTTGCACTTTCCAATGTAAGCTGCAGCACCAAGAGGCTGACTGAGCCTCTTCTCCATCTTCAGAAAACTGAAAGGAAGAGTTGCTGCAGTCCAAATAGACTGGAGTGACCCTGTTCTGGGTCTGAGAGTCACAAGAATTTTTTTTTTTTTTTTTTTTTTTTTAGAGAGCAGTGGATGTTAAGGAGTGGAATATACAGCACAATTAAAGCTAATGACTATTCCCCAGTCTTAAGTAAAATATAGTCTAGATCCTCAGCTGGAATGAACTCAGGGACTTCTCAGACTGCAGGGAAGCTTTACCCATTTGCACCTGCTTAGCTTCTGTGTCTTAAAAAGCTGCCAAGTCCTTTGCTACCATGAGGCTTATTTTGGGAACAGTCAAGGAGGGTTGTCATTTAAAGGAGTGCCATCACGCATAATTTTCACCTTCTTTAAATTCCCTGATGCTCTTCTATAACAGAAATAAAAGCCTGAATACCCTTGTGGAATATCCTGTTTCCTTAGGATAATTCAGAGCTCATGTACCTCAATGTAATGCCGTTGTATGAGATTTGTTATTCCTTGTACTATGCACAGACCACGGGATATGCAGTAGCATGGTAAAACCTTTCAATCCTGGTTTTGATTGACTGAAATCAGTCAGGATATGCATTGGTATGGTAAAACCTTTACACCATATTCTTGGTTGACTGAAAACAACATCATCACACTAGTTTAATGCGAGTTCTGATATTTACTGCCTGGCAGCTCAAGTCTTCCACCGGATAACACCCTGAGAGCAATGACCAAGGACTGTGTCTCTGCCTCTGCAGCCAGAATCCTTTAACTTCATCCATCACCATATCCCTCTTACCTCAGATGTCCTTTGCCTGTTTGGGGAGCCCTAAACTCCCCCAAGCTGGAGGGTTTCGGTCCATTAAGCACAGTTCGCTGAGCCTGCACTGAGTGCAGTAATTCCAGTCCAAGAGCTTCAGGAGCGTGTGGGTTTGCAGAGGAATGGAAATGGCTCCTGAACTGTTCTGAGGATGCTCCAGGGAACAACTCCTCCCCACTCGTCCACCTCTGGTCTTCAGTATCCCTCTCTACCTTCCTTCCCCGATGACGAGAACAGGCAGAGCTCAAAGGCTGGGAATTACGTGTCAGACCAGGCTGGTAGATTACGTTTAACACCTTTTCCTTTTGTATAGATGCACCAGCACCTGTGAAATGGGGAGATAAAACCATATACACCTGGGAGGCAGAAGAATTTCCCCTTACACGTTATTTTCTGAAAATATTTTCTGTTTTATGCACAAGCATCCATGTTTCTCCTGCAGTTTTCCATGGTATGACTTAGAGATCACTCCTCTGCCTTTCATGCACGTGCATGCAGGGAAGTTAATGTTGGCTTTGGGGGTTCATGAACCCTCCGGGGCTGTACCTTGGAAGTGGGACACTTCCAAAAATCAACAGACTTAATCCATGTCAGAGGTCCTGCCCTGTGCATCACCCAGTATGGGAACTGCTCAGAGAAGACCTGGCTCCCAGCTGGCCCAGGGACCCAATTTTCCTTGACTTTTAAACCGGGACAGTTATTAAAGGAGGATGTGGGGATGTGCTATTACTCCAGGGTGGAGGCAAGACACAGTGGGAGCACTTGCAGTTGAACCTAAAACCACTCCTGAGTCCTCCACTATGTCTAACTCTTGAGGTAGGATTTTAAAAAAAAAAAAAAAAAATTATTTTGGGGACACCTACAAAAAAAGCCTACGTGACACTACAGCTACAAGAGGAGGGGGAAAAAAATTTGCTTTTCAAGCGTACCATATAACGCAGAAAATTTACGATGCTGTTGCAAATGAAAGTCAGACTTGGTGACAAATGAGTCATTATTAGCCTGCGAAAACTATCGCTCAGTTTAGTTAGCTAGGGCATTATTAAGCCGAGAAGGACGTGACGGGACATTTACAGGAACAGACAAATGGTTTGCCGCGCGCCCACCTGTATTGTTGATGACGTGCACTTTGCTGGGTTTGGCAGGGTGCCACGCGGGCTGGGTTAATTTTAGCAGCAAGGACACTAAAGAATGCAGACATGGTTAATAATGTATGCTGTCGGGGTCCTCTATTGTCTCTGCTTTTCTTGTCGCAGTCCTCTGTGTGCTCACTGTGAGATGAGGGAGGCAGAAGGATAGTCAAGAAAAAAAAAAAAGAAAAAAAGAAAAGATGCTGCTGGTATCACCTGCCCATGTGCCTCCCTCCCAAACAGCCACATCCAGAGCTCTCCCTTCCACACTCAAAGGCAGCAATCACAGTGTTTCCCTTTCTGTTCAGGATAATCTCCCGGTTGTGGTTTTTTTTTCCCCTTTTCCCAAGTTCTGGGTGCTCTTGGCTGCACAAGCTCTGCAGAAGAGGACTCATCCCTCTTTGTGTATCTGAAACGAATTTGGTGCTATCACAAGCAAGCCATAAATGGAGAAAGCACCAAGACTAATGTAGATCTAAATAAGAGGGATTTAGTTTTTAACATGCTTATTATGACTGATTAATTAAACATCTCATAAATAACAGGGAAGACAGCTGCAATTCCAGTTTCTGAGCAAAATAAGTCCACCTACTGTAATAAATCTGTTTTCAAAGCTTTATGGATCCTCTAACCTTTGAATTAGCATTGCCTTTTTTTGTTACTGTCTCCAGCAATGAATCAATTCTCGTGCCATTTTCCAGCAAACGTTATAACCCAGTCATTCACAAACTCCTGTTGCAAATCCGCCTTCCTGCAAATTCTTATTTGTTAATGCAACAACCTTCAGAACCATCCATTTTCAGAATAGCAGAGTGGGATCAAATTTTGGAGCATAATGACAATGTCAGTGCAGTTTATGAAACCATAACAATGTAAGAAATGACATCTGGTAAGCCCATCATGCATGTAATGTATGGTTAGCTTCAATGATTCCTCGGAGTTTTGCTCTCTCGGTAATGTATGGGTGGCAGCGTGCCACTCAAAGGAAGGAGCATCACTTCACTGCCTTGAATATAAAGTGGAGAATATCCTACGCTTCAGCGGGCAGGCGGGTGGCGGAGGAATGTTGATGCAGACGCCCTGCGGAAACGCCGCGTTGAGAACCAACATTAGAGGAACAGCCTTGCAGGGCCACAAAGGAAGGACTGGTCTGGGGAGATATCTTTACACTTATATTGAAAGATCTTGGTGGCTACCTGGAGGCAGGGCAGTGATGTCCCCTCAGCCAAGCAAGATTTCCCAGGTTTAGGTACAAATAAACCCCAAGTGGTCTGTGCAACCATCTCATTCTCACTTAAGGCTTCTTTTGCACGTAGGAGGAAAGTCCCACATTATAGCACCTTCCAGTGCTGAAAGGGGGCTACAGGAGAGATGGGGGGGCTCTGGATCAGGAGATGAAGGGATAATGGATTTAAGCTGAAAGAGGGGAGATTGAGATGAGATGTGAGGAAGAAATGTTTTCCTGTGCGGGGGGTGAGGCAGTGGCCCAGGTTGCCCAGAGAAGCTGTGGATGCCCCATCCCTGGAGGGGTTCAAGGCCAGGCTGGATGAGGCTCTGAGCAACCTGGGCTAGTGGGAGGTGTCCCTGCCCAATGGTGGGGGTGGAACTCAATGATCTTTAAGTTTCCTTCCAGCCCAAACCATTCCATGATTCTATGAAGTTCTGAGATGGCTGATGGAGGGAAAGGAGCAGAGCCTGGGGTGAAGGTCACTGAGCCATTTCTGCCACCAGCACATGTTCATGGGGATGGTTCCAAAGGAGCAGTGTTTCCCACAGTGATGGTGGTTTTCTAGAAGAATAGGAATGGGAAAAAAGTGTTAGCTTGGACGTAACCCATCCCTTAGAGCCAATCTGCCTCTCAGTGGTAGTTACAGACACGGATTGCTATAAAATATGGATACTTTCCAGGCTTTAATGTATTTATCATCACACCCCTTTGAGACAGGACAGTGCAGCCAGCACAAAAAGGAGCGTGATCTTGCATCACTGTAGCATCCAAGATTTTAGCAGCCAGGGATTTAGGTTAAATGACCAATGATGGTTTCACCCGTAGATAAAGTGGAGAAAAAGACCCTTTCAGGAGCGAGTCATCCTTCCTGTCTTAGATCCTCTTCCTTTGATGCCCTGGCCCCCAAGCATGCCTACTTACCCACCTAAAAATGCCTGAGTCTGAGACAATGGCACAAAATCCCACTGAAAACAGCACAGGAATTGAAACCCAAGCCCTGCATCTCCCATTAATACCCCAACCAGCTCCTGCACCACTTGTATCTGGAGTCATCTCAGGGAAACATTTTCCTGAGTCAGGCTCTTTGGTTTCTGTACAACAGCTTCTAAAGTTGGGACCTTTACTTGCACAACTTCTGGTTGGCTTGGCATCATGACCCTGCTCCAGCATCAAAGTGACACCTAGAGCATCAGCAGAAGGACGATGAGAAAGAGCCGCAGGTAGACGTGGCCCTGGAGACATCTTTTCATGGCATGGGGGAATATACAGACCACTGTGGAGGGGCTGAAAGGGTGGGGATTGCCAGATGTGTTTTTAAGGGGATGGTGCAAACTGGGAGGCAAATGCCATGGGAACTCTGCTGAGACATTTCTGGTAAGAAATTACAGTGAATGTGAACGTGACTCAGGTCCTTGGGAAATGACAATGCAATTTTTTAGAAAAATCAAGCACAGCAAACAAAACATGCACACACCTCTTCCTCCTTTCAATATATGTCTTTTTTTTTTTTCAAGCTAGCCAAATGTCGTTATTTATGCCTTCCACGATTACAGTATGAAACTTGCCATAACTGTGAAATACGTCCAACAGCAAAGTGGGACTTGTTAGCAACTGTAACCTTCAAATATATCAAGATCACTTCCAAATTTCCAGTATTTTAATAAAATTATATTTTCTTAATGGTGTCACAGGCTCATAACTGAGGAATGCAAATAACTAACAAAATTAAATCCTTTCAGGCATTCCCATGGCTGATTTTTTTATTTATTTAATTAATTTTAATATATGATGGTGGGAAACCATCTTATGTTAAATTATGGGCAGGAAAACACAGCCTAGCTCTCAAAGCAAGGTCTCACTGGTAGAGAGAACTCATTAACGTCATTCAAATAAATTGGTGTGAAATATGATCATCCCAAGCAGCACATTTATTTACACTTGCAAATAGGAAATAATATACTTAAGATATATGAGGCAACAATTAAGCAGGTATTCAAGGAAATATCATTCAGCTTCTCCTGCAAAAAAAATGAATATTTTATTGCCAGTGTATCTGTCTAACTGAATAATGAGGATACCAAGGCTCTCTTACAGGTACAGCAGCCATGGAAATTTCAACTAAATATAGAACTAATTCCCCTGAAGTAGAGCTGGTATAGTAAGAGGTTTTGTGTCCACTCCATACAGAAGCTTTCTTCTGCTTTAATTGCAAAGCCCTGGGGTTGCCAAATGGGCTGCTCGGGTGGATACCCTATTCCATATGGGGTGCACCCCGACACGGCAAAACTTCCAAATGTGGTGCTTGCAACACGGAGGAGGAGATAGTGATGGCAATGAGTGTGGGCAGGACTGGAGGTGACTGGTCTTGCAGCAGGCTGTCTTGGAGCCACAAGATTATTCCTTCCAATTTGCAGAAGATATTTTTAACAAGGCAGACTGGAAAGGGAATTGCTTTGGAGAAGACTGGTCTAATCTAGGTCTTTTCAGACTGGTCTAACCTAGATCTTTTCAAACTTATCTAACTGAGATCTTTCCATGCATGTCCTACTCTTCTCCTCTTTAACCTCTCCCCAAGGTGAAAGACAGAGCAGAGCCCAGGGTAGGGCAGATGTCTCCATGCTACCAGGAAGCACCACCTCCAAAGCCATCACCCAGTGATGTCCAGAGGAGCATTTCAGCCAACTTCATCCTTGAAAAGAGGCCATTCAGAGCAAGGGGAGCAAGAGGCTGACAGCTCTGTGCCATCCAAAGAGGCTGAGCACAGTGATTGCTCCTACCCGCATCCCACCTTTGGGCTTTGCTCTGGCTTTACAACAGTTCTTCAGCACACACTGAGAGTTTGGAGAGAGCAATCAGGACTTCTCAGGTTTGCCAAGACCTCCAGGCCATATAACAATATACTTCAGCAATGTTCTTGGCTCACTTCAAAAGTAAATTGCTTTGCCCTGCATTTACCTACCAGTGGTAAAGGCTGCTCCTGGTGCAGGGTCTTATTCTGTTAACGTTATTGCTTAATTACACTGTAAAGCCCCATGGCAATACTCTGAACATCAGTACCCACTAGTGTAGTTTCACAGTGTAGTGTGAATCTACTGTGTCAAAAAAATTAAAAAAAAAAAAGTTTTAGCAAGTTTATAATCAGTACAATACAGTAAAATATTTTTAGATTCCTGGAATCAGCTGAAGCATCATGATGAGGGCTGGGGGATAAAAAAGTACATCTGTATTAGGAGGTTATGATTACTACGCATGTCATTGTCGTATCAGTCATTTAGCAGTCGTACCCTAATAAACCGCTGTGAAATTTGTCATTTCAAAGTCAGATTAATTCAGATTCATATAATAGAGTCATCACATCTCACAGATAAGTAATTACGTTCAAGCTTTGTCACTGCAATGCATGTCTGTGTGCCTAAGTACTGAGAGGGACTTTTTTTTGGCTGCTGTTTTCTAATTGATGAATTATCCAAACAGGCTCTTTAATAACTTTCCTCTGGAAAGGTGTTTTAATAAGAATCCAAAAAGACAGAGAGAGGGGGGGAAAAAAAATCACCTTATTTGAATAATGTAATAACTACTGGATTCTCCGCGCTGTTCTTTGGGAACCTGCAGATTCATGGCACTCATTGTGGATCAAAGAACTTAATTCATCTGTATATCCTTGTTTGTGCACAGAAATACAAAATAAGTTAGAGACTCAGCATATGTTAGAGTGAGCAGCAATCTGTTACAGTAGTAATTTCAGTGCTTGCTGTACTACAGAGGGTTGTGCTAGAACACAGCTCGTTATAACGGATGTACTTTATTTTGTTCAACCAGTCATGGTAAAAAATATCTGGCTAATGTTTTCATTGCCCGCCATCTGTGTGGTCAGCAAGGTTGTCCAACAACAGCTGAAATGTCACTGCTTCGGACAAGAGCTTAATTGAAATTTAATCAGACAGGTCTTTTCTATTAATTAAATACCAGCTGATCAACGCAACATGTTTGCATATGAAATAACTGTGGCCCGGATCCGGCTGTGCTTGTGCCGGATGCTGACCACGGCACAGCTTAGCTCCTATGGGTACGAAGACTGACTCTGTCCCCAAAAAGCCATTTACATGCTGCCAAGCCAAATATCAGAAAATACCACAATTAAGTTTGCACACACTGTCTAGATCCAGCCCTTCCGTTGTTTGTGTTGGGATCACACGTGTATTTTTGTTTTCCCTCTGGTCTCTGCTCTTTTCTGGAGAAAGTGTTGCAGGATTTCCTGGCATTGCCATCATTGCTCCTCACCCTCTCTCCAAACCTGGGTAGCTTCACAGATTTCTCTTTGCCCTTTGAGGCTTTTGTAGAACTTCTCACAGTGATCTTTTTTTTTTTTTTTTTTTTTTTTTTTTTTGTGTATGTGAAGGGATTTACAACCCTGCTCCAAGCTGAGGGGGTAGTGTGCTTTCCCTCTTATAAATTAAAGTGTGAGCCACAAAGCAGTGAGGCCATGCAGAAGAGTGACCAGTGATTTTTTTTTAATCTGAAATCAACCATAAGAAAGGACTGTTTTATTAAAATACTACACTGTCTAGATCTTTCTTCACAGCCTGTTGCTGGCAGGATCCCATATTTAAGCAGGCACCGGCTCACTATTTATCGGCTCATTTTTCTCCACACCATAACAATTCCAAGCTTTGTCATTTATTTCAAATCATCTCCTGAAGCAGTGATGTCAGCCAAGTCAATGACCCAAATATGAATTAATTTGACCAGTAGGTTTCTCCTGTAGCTACTACAGAGCCTTTAATTCGTCTGTGACACCACCACTCTAAGTTTTCCAACACCATTTTTAAGACCCCAAATGCTCAGTCCATGGTTGGTGGAAGCCCTGTCCTTGCTTTCGCTCAGAAATTGTGTGTTGAAGGGAAAGGCAGGGTGGATTGCCAAGAGTTCTCCCACATGGAGTCAGGATGGGACTGGGAAGTACATCCAGACATGGGAACCCAGAGCTACGCGTGGTTTCTACAGCTCAGCTACAGACCGAAGTATTGCCCCCAAATCACAAGTCCTGACACAGGAGCTGACCATTTGAAAAAGGTCTCAAGTTTTATGAACATCATCAGGAGGAAAAAAAAAATGTATTCACAAAAAGGGAAGACAGCATTTTAATAAATAGCATCGTTAGGGCAAAAAGCAATCATGATGCATGTTTCTTGGCCACCTCTTGAAAAATGAAAGAGAGTCTGCTGGAAGAAAGCTGCAGTTCTGATTAGTGTCATTCTCAAACATTGAACATTGGGAAATGCACCGGTAACCAGCAGCAATATTCCCAGGGCTGCCCTAAGGTTGACATTGAAGAACAAGGTGCCAGGATGGTATCATCAATCTAAACAGTAATTTGCATTTATCATGAGAAATCAACCCTGGAAATAAATGGCAGCTTGCTACAATAATTCACCCAACAGATATGAACCTAAGGAGTACACCCAGCAATTAACTCTACCAATTAAAGTGGTCTAATCTCTACAAAAAAGAGGGATGTAAAAGGACCATCAGGTTGTAGCAGTCCTATGGCTTTCTTTGAAACATTCATTGCATATTTTCACTCTAAACTACCAAAGAAAAAGCAAGTTATTGATAAAAAATAATAGTCTGTGAGCAATAAAATATAGTCCGTGAACAATTCTTCAACCTACCAGACCAGTACTCCCAGATCCTAGTACTCCCAAAGCATCATGATATTGTTGTGTGTGTGAGGATGAAAGGTATAATTGATATTTGGGTTCATTTATTCAAGAGTTCACTAAAACAGCCTCAAGTAGGCAATTAATTTCAATAGTTTTCCAAACCCTACGTGCAGCAGGGAGTAGGCAGCACCCTGGCAGAACAGGTAGATGTTCGAGAGCACCATAAAACCTGCAACACAAGACTAAAGTAATGAGGCCCTCTCTGGTGTGCACCTCTCTGAACTCATAGTTGCTCATTGACCACTCGCATATTACTGACAATAATTAATTAAAATTACTTTTTTTCTTTAAGATTTTTTTTCCAATAAAATTGAATTTTTTTCAGAGTTTTACTTTCTTCACGGAGATCCCCTTTTTTAAAAGCACCTATAAGAGACATAGGCTATAAGTTATGCTCCAGCCTCCTCTAAGTCACGGAAAGGGGCATCCAGAAGTAATTGCACTTCATCCTCCCAGCTTACAGCAAACAGATTTAATTGCTCTTATTCTGCTGACAAGGCTTTGTGCTCAGAGGTTGCATTGATCAGGACTTGATGAGCAGCCCAACACATTAGTTAAGAGGATGCAACACTGCTCCTTGGATCGCCAGTGCCACCACTGCCTCTCTCTGGGTGCTAAGGGACCTGCAGACCCTTTGGTGACCCTTGGCCAGGGGATCTCCATTTGTTCTCCTGCCTTTGCAGTCATCTTGGAGCCAGCCCCCACTAAACACGCAGTAAATAGACATGTTCCTCCAGCAGCCTGGTGTTAGGATGTGGGGGAACCTAAGATAATTCGGGATTGGATCAGAACCACATCTGCCCCAATATCCTGTTCTTGACATAGAATCATCAATCATTAAGGTTGGAAAAGACCTCAAGGATCATCAAGTCCAACCATCAATCCACGCCACCTAACTCACTAAACCATGTCCCTAAGCACCATGGCCAGTAATAAATTTTTAGGGTATGGTCAGGAGAGCATGAGCTTTCCAGCTCCCTGGACCCATCAGGTTGATGACTGTGCTGGAGATTGTATCCTGACTGCTGCCAGTAAATGCAGCACCTGCACATGTGCCAACTCCTTTTCTGCCCGCTAATACTTTTTGGCCTCCAACACATCCTTCAGCTACTAAAAACCTCAGTGTATTATCTCCATAAAGTCAGTGGTGGGAGCCCTGTGGCCAGCATCTGATGTCAGGGACCTGCTGAATTATATGAGCTGTACAAAGGGAGGTAAGTGAATGTCCTGATGAGTGTGCAACATGCTGGGCGAGGAGAGGCACTGTGGAGGAGGGAATGGATCATTACCAGCCTTACGGCGTAAGGAACACAGACTTTATGTCTTGACCCAAGTCACAGGGAGCAACAGCAGAGCCAGGGACATAAATGCACCTCCTAAACCTCCGTATTGTTCCTTTTCAGAAAACCTTTGGTTTACTACATTTAATAAAATAGCTTCTTTTCTCACAATGTTTTTGGAAGTCAACTGCCTCTTCTGATCTGAATTTTCCATGTTTCTAATTAAGTTACTGTGAATCCCATCAGATTTCAAAGGGAGGGTTCAAGAATCACTGCTTTCATGACCTAGTTAATACCTGTAAATATCAGCTGTCGCCCAATTCCCACTATGAACTAATAGGTGGAAAGAGGAAGACACCATAAAACACTCTTTACTTACAGGCAAGAAGCAATAAATGTTCTCTATGTCCTTTGAAACCTGAGTGGCTTTTCCTAAGGCTATCACTTTCTTTTTAGGACCCAGCAGATGTACCCATTTTATCAGTTCATAACCTTTTCCATTTTTTTTTTTCCTAATGCTAGGTTTTGAGGGTTTTCTTTTTGTTTATTTGGTCCTTGGACATCTTCATGCTTCCAGAGCAGGTCTGCCTGCTGAGCAAGAAAACCCTGCATGGTAAAAAGGTCCTGAAAGCCTTTCCTGCATCACCTCCAGGTAAGGAGGTCCAAAGGACATTATGTGGGGCATGATGCTGACTCTGGGCACTATTTTTTTATATAAAGGAAGGTTTTCAACAGAAACAGAAATCTTTTTTCTCAGACAGAAGGAAAATAGGTTAAGTATAATGACTGAGTTTATTTTCTCAAGAACTAAGGAAATACCTGAAAATGTGTTTGTATGCAGGTACTTGCAGATTATCAGCTCTTCTGGAATGATCTGATGGGTAAAATTAAAAAGTTGGGTAACTCGGTTCAGATATAACTGTTTACACCAACAAGGATGTAACTATTTACAGCATCCAACAATTAGACCTATTAATTTATTTTTTCAGATGAATTAGAAATGATAAATTATCTCTGTTACATATCATCTTAATTAATTTCCCCTAATGGTTTACTCATCATTTGTGAGCTATTCATGAAAGGAACCTGCCCTTCTGCGTCTTATGTTTGGAGTTCGTTGTATAGTTCAATATGAAGGAAAAAAACCAGATGTGACCTGGTCTGTTCAGTGCAGAGAATTTACAGAAAATGGAGGTGGATGGATAAAAAAGGGAAAGTGCTGCTGCAGCTCATGCACTTAAACTGTTGCTCCAAGGACATCAGGATCAGATTTAGAAAACAAGCTGAAAATTTAAGGAATTCAGAAAAACTCCTTGTTTTCCTGTGTTTTTTTCTTTCTTAGTGTATGGAAAAGTGGACTCAGCACCGCTGTTTTTCAGTGCTGAGCACCAAAACTCTTCTTTGTAATATTTTTGATGTGCAATTACACTGTGATTGTGATGTTGACACTCGTACCTATGATTAACATACTCAAGTAAGAGGACTGGCCTCATCTTTTTCACAATTAATAGAGTAGTTATTAAGTACTCCCACCATCCTGGTAATTGTTCCTAGTCCAGAAATGAGTCAAGTCTGGACCAGCTGAGGATCATCTTAACAGCAGAAGAGGTGGGAAAGAAAAAGGATAAGGAAAAGGATAACCCAAGCCAGCAGTATCAGGACTCCTTTGCCTTCCTCCCAGGCAGTCTGAGAGGTGTTGGCTAAACCACCAAATATTTACAACACGAAACAAAAAGCATCCCATATTTCAACTGTAGGGATACCAGCTTGATATAAGGACAATCCCATATAATACAAGTAATCCATAAATCTCATTGTGAGGTGCATGTTGTCTTCTGAATTATGTGGTACAAAATGAAACGCAAGTTACAAAGATGTGCAGGAAGAAGTTCATGAAGGGAAATTATTTGCTCTAATATTTGTCCAGCTTTAAATAATCTGTAAATGCAGTGTAACAGTCAGAGGTCTTCTTAAAAACAGTCCAGCTTTCTGAATAAATGACAAATATTATAAGCATGTCCACAAAAAAGAATTTATGAAATGGAAAAGTCCAAGGCACTAAATATTTATTCATTTTCTGGTAGAATATTTTGCTACTTTTATAACATTTACCAAGAAGCAGAGTAGTACCTTAAATACATGTAAATTGAATAATGCATAGGAGCTGAGAGCCATCCCAGCATGGCAGATGAATAATGTGGGTTTCACCAATCTATGTCATGCACCAGTCCTGAGACACCGGACAGTACTAATATTACTAAAAGTAATTTTAAAATTTAAAATTAAAAAACTACTAAAAGTACTCTTCATGCAAAAGTAAAGAAGTCAAAAAGGGACCAAATGCACATTAAAATGTGCTTCGGAAATCCAATTCAATGCAAATCACTTTGAGCTCTGGATGATATGAAAGGGTCGTATGAGCAGGAAATTAAGAACAACATCAGATGTTCCTTCTTGTCTGACACAAATTGCAGAAAACCAGTTACTAAGGGAATTAAACTCGATACGTAGGACTCCAAGAGTTTAAGCATATTCTTATTTAGTCTTGTGCATAAGGAGGACTATCTGAATTGATTTTGTGTGGCACTTTATCTTCCTTTTACACAAAAACTCCTATTTATCCCTGTTCATTAACTTGAGGAACTTTGCAGAAACCATTGAGAAATGGTGGGGATAAACCTGGAAATGAATATTTCTGTAGGAGCCCTGCAGCCATGCAACCTGAAGATGCTGCCTGAAGGTTGTACCTGTATCCAAAATATGTTGTTGGAATGATTGCCTTGTATCTGTATTGTCTGAAATAAAAATAAAAAGCCAGAGCCATGGAAGAACATCAGTTGATAAGGTCTATCAAGTTTTCAATGCAAGTTTGCAAGTTTTCAATGTGATGTGGCAGCAAACCCACTATTGCCTCAGAGACGTTAACTGGGTGTAAGAGAAACAGAGAACAAGAATCAAGAGAAAAGGAACAGAAAGCCAGATCCCATTGCTGGATGAAAAGACAAACATCGGTATAGTTTAAGTTGCATAGTTTGAATTAAGTTTTCCTTCAGGGAGGGGATAACGGGCTGTAGGTGTCACTTGAGTGTCGCCATGAGGGTTATTTCATTGGTGCCTTAGGGTAGAACCAGTGGCAATGAGATTAAATGAAAGTTGTATTTAATAAAATACTGGGAAGGAAATCCTTGCAGCAACAATAATTAGCATATTTGTCATCTCGTTTCTGTTATGTTAAACAATTTGAATACCGTTTGGGTTTGGATCCAGGTGACATGACTCACCGGTGAGTATTCCTGTTTCGGTGGTGATAAGGTTGTGTTTTCCCAGGGCAGGAGGCATTGCTCTGTACAGGATAGAGCTGCACACTCCAGAACTGCGAGCAGGAGAGTTTCACCTCCTGGAACTTTATCAAGAATCAAATCAAATCAGTTTGTGAGCCACTGATGTGATACGAGATTAGCCAAAGAGCCCCTGTCTTTGCAAACTCCCATTGCCTCTCCTGACAGCTCTTCAGCTCTTCAGTTTTTATTTATAATCTGCATGAAAGAGCAGGGAAAGCATGATCTTGCTTGGAAATGCTAGTGGAAATGACAGCGCTTTGCTTCAGCTATATTACCTTTTATTTAAATCTGGTAACTTGCTATGAATAGCCTCATTCACTAAGAAATCAGCACTTTTATTCATTAAATAAAATTAAAACCCTTTGATTAGTTTTTACCTTCTAAATCTAATCGCATGGGCAGACACAGTAATTATGGTAAACCAGAAAAATTGCGTGTTAATCATGTCACTGCTCCCTGCAGGTCAGAGTTGTCAGTTCTGGGGACAAAAGCAATCTTTGAATCTCCATTAGGGGCCAGGCTGGATGAAGCTTTGAGCAACCTGGGCTAGTGGGAGGTCCCTGCCCATGGCAGGGGGGTGGAACTCGATGGGCTTTAAGGTCCTTTCCAACCCAAACCATTCCATGATTCTACGATGACTCAGTGAGAGGATGGCGTTGCTGGGAAGGTGCCTCTGCAGATGGCAGTATGGGGGGAAGTGAAGGCTGTCCAAAATGAGGTTTTGGAAAGGAATACTTCACTCAGTGGCTGGATGTTCAAAGTCAAGGATGATAGCAGAGTGGAAGTCCAACAGCTGCCAAAGCATCACAGGTGAATGAATCCACCCACAAAAGTAATTTAAGCACCCAAGTGTTGAAAGATAGTGGAGCTAAAGATGCCAACGGGACTTCAGAAGAACATTTGAGTTAGGCTTCAAAATGACAAATCCAGGAGAATAAGTTTAAACTAGTCTGTAACACTGATTATACCTCCTTATGTGTATAAAAGCACCTAGGCGCTTTTACAGTTCAAACTCTAGTTATAGCAAGCAGTGTATTAACACCGTGCTATAACTTTTGATAAACTACTTATATGCTCACATTATCTGCTGTGGGAGCTCTGAAGCCTCACGAATATGTCAGCAGCGATGATATGTTTTATCCAAGTAGTGAAAGGGCTGTTTAGTCCTCTTTTTAAAATTATTAATGACATTTGGAAAAAAAAAATCAAACCTCTTACTACCTCCACTCCCAATGTTCATTCTGCCTTATCTTCTCTTATGACATCTTCATTTATTTAGAGTGATATTTCAAGAACTTGAACAGAGTATTTCTCAAAAGATATTCAAAGTTCTCACTGTTCTCTTAGCAAAGATGTTATCAGAAATGGCAGCTGATGTGTTGCTTTGCTCAAGAAATTAGTGGTAAAATCGGATTAATGCTTACCCAGCAGATACCGAGTCTGATTCAGATTTCAGACCAATTTTACAATGATGTTACTCCAGTGAGATTGATGGAGCTGCTTCTGATTTGCCATGGGGACCATGCCTTTAACAGAAATGAACTGACTAGCAGAAATATGGCCAGACTGAAAAACAGACAATGTGATTTATCAGATATTTTTTTCATAGACCCTGTTTTTGAAATTTCTCATTTCATGTTCCATCTTGTCTAGAATTTCATTTGTGACCCTCTTCTTGAGTGGTCTCTGTATTGACCTAAGGATTTTGCTCCCTGGTACATTAATCAGATGACATTTCCCACAGCCTATTTTAGTAGCATTCCTTCCATCTGAACAACTTTTCTTGCTTTGAAAAAAAAAAAAAAAAAAAAAAAAGGCCTCCTTCTACAAAGTTTTCAGCAAAAGCATTAATAGATGTTGCAACTTTCAGCACTTATTCTTTATGTCCAATTTTGCTATACAAGCCTTTTCATTACAACCTAATGAATGACCTAGTGACAGTGGAAGAGTCCCCAAGGAAATTTAGAAAGATCTCAATGGCTATTTTGGGAAGCTTACATGATGCTGAGCACGTCATCTTCAGAACTAGTTTATTGCCAGTGTATGGATGTGATGCAGTGCCTACCAACTGAATTTCCATTGTATTTTTGAGTGGGATAGTGATGGAAGATGACTGAGGCTTTTGTTCCCAGTGCATAGGAAAATATTGATGGGAAATGAGATTGAATGGGTGCAGAAGATGCCCAGGGAAGTGGTGGAGTCACCATCCCTTGAGGGGTTCAAGAAACGTGTAGATGTGGTGCTTCAGGACATGGTTTAGTGGGTTGGGTGGTGTTGGGTTGATGGTTGGACTTGATGATCCTTGAGGTCTTTTCCAGCCTTAATGATTCTATGATTCTATGATCGGCTTGTTGCCAGGGTGAGTGAGACAATGGTACCAGAATATGTCACAATAGGAAAGAAGCTCCTAGCTTAAATGTAAAGAAGTGTTATTAATGTTATTATTAAGAAAAGAACTGGTACTTGGCTTTAAAATTAAGAGCAGAGTTGATAAAATGACCCATCAATGTTCAAAAATTTTAATTGAAAAAGTGAGATAAGTTTTTCAAAGAAAAATTTCTCCCCTTTTATCTGACACTAAGGAACACTGCTAAGAGCCCAAAAGAGCCACACAGTTTTGATGAGAAAAAGTGTTGTCGTCAGTCAGGCTGGCCTTCTGGTCTTTGTCTGTAATTTAATGCAACACTTCCTACAGCAAATTCCCATGTTGTCTTTGAGCTAAGGCATCTCTTTAGAGAAATTATTCACTTCTGTTAAATAAGGATATTAAAAGTGTTCTTGACCAAACTATAGGACTTAGATGCTCTAATCACACTTCTAATTCTCTTCTGACAAAATTTTCACAGCTCCTAGAAGCAATTCTTTATAATCTTAATTTTTTATTTGGCAACATTTTTCCTCAGATTTCAATACAACTGCACACTTTAGTAGATTAAACACATAAACACATTTTTGGACAGAGCCTTTGTCCCTGTCTCACAAAGAGGTTCTGGACTTGATAGTTCTTCTTTACTGCAGGATAATCTAGAGACAAATTTTCTGAAAGCAGAAGAGTAAAATTAGTATGAAATTGGTACAAGTTAAAGTATGTCCCCTGTATTCAAAGGACAAGCAAAGTGAAGACGTGACCTTTCAGGGGTACATGTTTGTTTATTTCCATATGTAGATAAAGCTTCATCTCATAATAATCAAGGAATGCCCAGACGGTGTGATGATTTTTTCCATTCTCCTATATCAAAGGATTGGATGTAAAGTAAAAAATCCCTGCTCTGTCTCGAAAAACCCAAATAATGTTTTGACACAGCCTTTGCCAGGCACCTTCAGCCTCTGCGGAGATCGAGAAGGACATGTCTTTGCTGCTGGCCTCGTTACGTAGCCAGCTGTGTCAGGCACTGGGTATGCTCTCCCTGCAAGTGAGCACAAGTCTTTCATCCTGATACGCTTCCTTATCTCTCAGTGACCTTTTAATCTGACTTCTAAGTTTTATTTAATTTTTTTCCCTCCTACATTTCCTGCACAAGAACTACTCCTCTACAGCTGGGGGGCTTTTCTCAATCATCTTGTTAACATTTGGCTCATTCTACTGAGGTTTATTTTCTCCCTTGAGCTGAGATTCAGGAAGATACTGTTTATTTCTTCCAACTTCTGCCTTCCTGAGCAAATCAAGGGCATTTAAGCATGCAACCCATGAAAAAGGAGAGATGTGGGTGTTATGAGCTGCAAACTGGAGCCCAAGGACCAGGGCAATTTGGGCAACAGAGTCCTCCATGGAGCTCAGAGAGGAGCATGCTGGAAAGGTTTGGCCAGGTGACAATGAAGATGCAGAGACAACCTCAGGCAGAAGAAATAAAATATCAGTGTGCTCTATTTCACTGTGTCGCAAATGAGACTCCTGAGAGACTCCCCGCACCTGATGCTTGCACTGATACCAAGGAGGGAGGACGGCAAGGACACCACTGATCCCTCTCCAGACTGATGCATCTTATGGGACTTCAGTGAGGTGTGGACTGGGGGGCACTGGGAGTGCCAGTGGCTATGCTCTAGACCCCCAACAGCTTCAGGCTCCTTTTATCATCCACTGTCCGACAATACAGAGGAATAAAATACTCCAGAATTGTCACACTCCAAAATTTCCCATGCTTCTCCCCCGAGTGAGGATTGTTTCTGCAGCGGCTTCGGATACAGATGTCTGTACCATAGACAGTTACGGGTGAGTGCAACGACTCCTATCTTGATTATGGAAACTCGAACAACTTTCCTAATCACAAGTGGTTTCTGATTTCCTTGGTGCAAATGCTGGTGATCCAGAGACCGTCATGTGCCAGGTGTTGTACAGTTCTGTGAAACAGAAAAAAATAGACTCTGCTCTGTTATCTTATTCTCCACTGACATACTACCTGCAGATGCTCTTAACTGTAGATTTCATAGCAGTTATTTTAGGGAAGTTCATTTTTCAAACCTCTGAAATCACAGAATCACAGGATGGTTTGGGTGTGAAGGGACCTTAAAGCCCATCCAGTGCCACCCCCTGCCATGGGCAGGGACACCTCCCACCAGCCCAGGTTGCCCAAAGCCTCATCCAGCCTGGCCTTGAACCCCTCCAGGGATGGGGCATCCACAGCTTCTCTGGGCACCCTGGGCCACTGCCTCACCTCCTCTGGACCCACTCCAATGGGTCAATGCCTTTCTCGTACTGTGAAAACAATAAGTTGTTTTTAAAATTTCATCCTGCATTTTGCTGTATGTGATTTTCTTTTTCATTAGCCACAATATTCCCCATCCAGTAGCTGAAAACTGCTATTTTCCAACTAGAAATAAGATTCAGGAAACGATATGTCTAATTTTGGAGAGTAACTTCCAAAGCCCCACTCCACCTCTCTGAAAGTACAAAGGGTTTTAGAGTTCAGGGACATGGCAGGACCCAGAGGAATTAATGACCTTCAGGTCAGTGCAAATAAAGCCCTCTGTGTTGTGGATGTTGTGGGTTTGGGGGTTCTTTTCACTTAAGAACTTTAAAAGACACCTTTAAAGCTGCCATAGGTAACCTGTTGGCCTTCTGCTCCTTCTGACGACGTTCACAACACTAATCGAGCCATTTCAATTCTCACCGTGTGCGAGGCAGCGTGGCTCACACTGCTCTGGGTCTACAGGTTTTTCAACACCCGCTGTGAAAAACATTTTCCAAAAATAAAGCAAAAACTGGCACCAATCAACACTCCAAGATGTGTCTTGGCAGAGTTACATCAGAGAGAAGCAGGAAAATGTTTCCCAGACAGACCATGGGCGAAAGAGCCCTACAGCTGCAGAGATGATTTCCCCAAACCAGAGTAACCCTCAGGAATTTAACTTTAAGCCATTTTCTTTTCTTTTCTTTTCTTTTCTTTTCTTTTCTTTTCTTTTCTTTTCTTTTCTTTTTTTCTTTTTCTGAGCTGTTTCAGGGCAGTGGATTTGAGCCCAGTCCCCAAAGGATCATTAGAAACAACCTCCACCCCATGCTCCAAGCGATGGGTCAGCAGTTGACCCCAGCCCAGCCCAAAGCAAGACAACGTTGGTGGCAGCGGGCTGACACTGATCATGGCATTTCACGACTCTGTTTAGGCAGAGTTTTTTCTCTGTGCTGTCAGTTTTACGTCTTCATTGTGATTTTGGGACTTGAGCCCTTAAGTCAAGCCCACATTGACGTCTGGTGTTCAGGCTTTTGAGGGGCATTGTGTTTGTCTAAAGAAGCTCGCTGTGAATGAAGTGGGTTGTTCCACTTCTTTACATCTCTCGTGTCTCAGCCAACAAGCCGGTTTATAAAATAATCATCGCATAAATGATGAGCCAAAAATTCAGCTCATGCTGGCATTTTCACATCCCAGCCTACAAGAGCCAAGAGAATTCCTGGGTTCATAAAAGTTGGGTTGGGGACAGATCACCAAGATGGGTGGCTCAGATCAGCAACCGGTGGAGAATTTCCTGCAGCCACTGCTATGGACTGCTCTGCTGCACCTCTGGGGCCAAACACAGCTCTGGAGAGTTTTCTGGGCTTGATTTGGAGACTGTGAAGATTTAGTTACATCCCTTCCTGAGTTATTCCAAAATCCTTGTGAAAAAAAAAAAAAAAAAAACAAAAAAAAAAGAAGAAGAAGGAAAAAAAAAAATAGAATAACTAGTACCTTTTCTTCCAGTGCAGGTTTGATGGCTTTTATTTACAGTCATCAGATTCAGAGTCCTGAATTCAAGATCCGCTCAGGAAGCGGGATGTTTTTGCCCTTTCATGGATCCTTTGTACAATGTGCTCAAGCTAACTCTTAACTTTCTTTTTCTTAAGCAACTGAATGCATTTAGCGTCTCTCTGTAAAGAACCCTCTAATAGCAGCTCTGCACAGACATTTCACTTTATCAATCTCCTTTCAGAATGCAGATGCCAAAACCAGAGACGCTGTTCCATTAATGGTCTCAGCAGTGCCATATACAGAGTGAATACTGTCTCCTGCATTCCTGTTTCCCTAGTCATGCCTATGGAGACCATCCCACCCCTTCTTCTTTCTCCCCTCCTTGCACAGCATATTTGATTTTACACAAGCTGTGTTTCCTATGCCCAATGAAGACAGTGCTTGGATTTTCTCTATCCAACCCAATCTTCTTCCTAGGAAGGGAAAAAAAACAGTGTAGTGATCCAGAAGCTTTCATCTTAAAATGCGGTCATTAGGATTTGCAGTGCTACTAGGAACATATTTGAGTGGTCATGTTTCCTTTTAAAAATATTCCTGCTGCAGGCACCTCCTGCACAGCTTGCAGGGAAAGCACAGGTCTGGCTTCACATCTTTCAAAATATTCATTATTTTTTGCCCTTTTCAGCATCGCCCCATAAACATAAATTGTAGGAATTAAAATTGGGAAGGTGATGGTTTAATTTCTCAAAAGTGAGATAATCACTCAGGCTTCTGGAAATTGGGTTGTCCAAAAGGAAATGGGGAATATAAAATGCCAATACCAGGTGGTCGGAAGGAGGTTGTGGTGCCAGCAGGTGCAGCGTAGCCCTGGGAGATTTCCCCCATAGCACAGCCCCCACCGAGCCTGAACCCAGCACCAGTGATGGGTATCGCATCTCCACAAGATGTGCTGCTGAAACACGTACCTCAAAAATAGGACTTCAAAAGCCATGGCAGGGAAAAGCCATTTCAGCTCCGGGAGGATCCTCCCAGGTGTCCCCCTGGGATCTTAAGTGGATTTTGCACTGCCAGGGCAGAACCTCTGAGGGTGAAAACCAGCGTGGCCCAGGGGTTGGTGCAGATCAAGAGGTTTGTACCCACAGAGTATGTGGCTGTTCTCGAAGGACATTCACATCCTTATTTTGTTTTGCCTGCTCCTGAATTGAATTACATGATTATTCATGAAACAAAAGCATTACCAAGGGGTAATGGATGAGATTTATGCACCAGGCATTTTGCTGCCTAATAATAATAATGGCTTAAAAAATTAAAATTGACCTAGCCTACGAAGGACCTCGTGTTGTCACTGGGATGCTCTTCCTCGCAAAATTTGCACTTTGATGCTGAATGTGAAATCTCATATTAGGTGGAAACATACGAGATGCTCGCGGCAGACTCTTTGTCATCCTCATCAGGTTGGGCTGAACCCAAGGTTCTCAGAGCTCAGGGTGGTTTGAAATGTGCAGCTCCTCTTCTTCACCAAGTGTTCAATATTCAAAACTAAGTTTGACAAAAATGTGCCAAGAAATATTATGTTGAGGTCTTTTCAAGGGAAAAAGAAAAGGGGGGAAAAAAATCCATGTTGTGAAATAGCTGGTTACTAGACTATAAAATATCACATCGTTAAAAGAAGAGCACGGTACATCTCCCCTGCTTTCTTTTAGGTCCATTTGAGTAAAGCACGTGCCAAACTTTATGCATGTGCTTATGTGCCTGGCTGAATACAGATGGACTTCATCATGTGTTTGTACGCTTTGCTCAGCAGGTTTCTTAATTAGAGAAGTTGTTTAAAAAAAAGCTCCTACGGTGATGGCTTTTCCGTTCTTTCTTTAGGAACCAATGTCTTTAAAACTAGTGATATGCAATTGCATCTCAGCATGTTACAAAATATTAATTAAAGCCACACTCATGCAAACAATCCTTCTTTACCAATGAGCCCAAGGGGAAAGAAACCCAGGCGCCAGCAAACCATTTGTTTATCTGAGCCCAAGTTCTTTTGTAAAACATCTGAAAACCAGTGGCATGATCATGAAATAAACGTCAGGATAAATTAATTGGCCTTATTGCCTTTTCCCTACGGCACTCATCAATGCTAGCTCCAGAAAGTGTGCCTGACTTTCCTGTATGAACTAGCAAGAAAAAAAACCATCGCCACTAGCTCATCTCCACTCACTGGGGGAAAAACCATGATGAAGATGCCACCCTGCATCTGCTGCAGCTCGGTCAGAAAATATAAAGAGAAACAACCTGATCCTGCAACCCCTTTGCACCTGGTTTTTCTACAGCTTTCAGACGCTAGGAGCATCCAGAAAATTTTGGGCTTTGCGATATTACACACAGAAACTACCGATGTGGTAGCTGCGAAGGCAGCAGGTTCAAAGGGACCATCGTGCCCAAGGCTGACGGGGTGAAGATTTTGGTTTTATGAATGATCAAAGATTCCATTCAGCCGAGTGCCCTATATGAAGCAGAAACATGAATTCATCATTACACCTAAGCATATAATATACTTACTGTAGCAATTTTTAAAAAACCCAGGTTTACATTTAAGTGCTTCATATCTTGTTTGATTTTTTTTTAACAGGGCTTTTTGGTGCCTATTCATGCACATGCACATATTTTGGTAGTACCCAAACTCAAGCTATGACTGCACTAAAACTACTGGATTTACTGACTCAAGCCTATGCTTAAATTAAGAGAATTTCTTTAAAATTACTCTCTAAATTAAACCTAAGGACTATCATCTTTCTTTGCCCTTGTTACCACTGACAACCCTTCATCTCCCTATCCAAAGAGTACCACTGAGGGACCACTGAAGCCCCAAGTCAGACTGTTTTCCCAGATGGATGGCAAACAGCAGGGCATTTGCTACAAAACAGTGAATGAAAATTACTTCCCAAATCTGAATATAGAGGGGAAAAAAATAGAATTTTATTATACATGTATTTTTAGAATAGCAGCAGTTTATATTTGATTCAGTTACTGAAAAAACTCCTCCTTTTGGAGACAAGGTGACTGATCCCATGCACATATGTTGGACAATATTTGTTATGCAGGGAGGAAGAAAAAAAAAGAAGAGAAGAGAAGAGAAGAGAAGAGAAGAGAAGAGAAGAGAGAAGAGAGAAGAGAGAAGAGAGAAGAGAGAAGAAGAAGAGAAGAGAAGAGAAGAGAAGAGAAGAGAAGAGAAGAGAAGAGAAGAGAAGAGAGAAGAGAGAAGAGAGAAGAGAGAAGAGAGAAGAAAAGCGAAGAGAAGAGAAGAGAAGAGAAGAGAAGCATAAATAGGGTCTGGACTACTTTGTGGACAAGGTTGAGGTAGGCATTGCTGCTCCTGCCAAGTGTCAGAGGAGCACAGACTGAGTTTCCATTCACATCGAGGCATTTTTGGGGGTCACAGCAGCTCTGGTTGAGTCATTCCTCCATGCAGAGGGTGAGGCTGCAGCCCTGCCCTTGGCAAGGAGATGGAGCATTCTGAGAGCCCCCTGAATTAGGAGCAAGAACAGCTGGAGCAAAAAGACTCATTAAGATCTCAACTTAGACATTAGGAATTATTTTGCCAATTAAATACAGAGATAACACTGTTTCATTTTCTTGCAATCATCATGAATTAACACTGTTAACCCATGTACACGTCTTCTATATTGACCATGCTGAGCTTTGGTCTCCAAAAAGTCTGAATTTATTGACTTCTCAGTACCCTTGGCATGGTGTGAACTCTGGGACACTGATTCACAGTCAGCAAAAGGGAGTGCACAGTAAACTACTGCAAAATACATTCTTGTTTTAGGGAATTTTGATACACATTTGGGTTTCTTGAGTGACTGTGGAATTCAGTGATGCGAGGATAAGAAAGAGAGAAGAGCACGTCAGAGGCTGGTAAAAACAAATAGGCAAAAGACATGGAAGAATAATATCTGCATTTATCCTTCCTAGGAGAGTCAAAACATTTTTAGTTTTATCCAAAGGAATGTTTTGGAGATTATCAAAACATTTCACTATTATTGACACTTTTGAGCTTTATCAAAATGAGGGAGCTGAAATGATTCATTTCAACTCCTCCCTTTAGAAAATGGTGTCAGAACTGACACGTTCCCGCAAAATATTTTGATCTTTACTGAACAATACAGTTTAGCTACAAGAGCTCTCAAAGGGAAAACAGGTTGTCCAACTTTCCTTGAAATGCAAACTCCTGGGTTTTCTCCCTCCACACCCAGTGTTTCTGCCAAACCCTTTCTGCAAGGGTGAAGGATCTGGAAGCAGAGGGATGTTGGCTGGATGTCCCCTATGTACCACTGTCCAGGTGTACTCCATCTTGTACTTCATCTCCTTCTTCTCTCCAGAACAGCACAGCTGCATGGAAGCAGTGAGTTGCTTGTGTTGATACCATAGTTGTCTTCTCATCCAGGCTAAACACGATGGTGATAACACACCGCTGTTGCTCCCACCACCAGCCTTCTGTGGCACCAGCAAGACCTGCAAGAACATGGATCAACATAGTCCCCCACCTCGAGTCTTCAGCACCCACAGGCTCTGTCCCGCCAGGTTTCAGTGCCAGAGGCCATGTGGATAATCCCAGTGATGAGATGGACAATCCCAAATGACACTTGTTTCCCAGAGAGGCATGGCCACGTTTTAGATCTGGCCCCTGATCACCAGATTTTGGTCACACATTGATGGTTTCTTGCAGTAATAGATGGACTTGCAGTGGTGGTTTTTTTTTTTTTCCTAAAGGACCCCCCAGCTCAGGAGAGTGAGGGCCCATGGGACAGTGCAGGGTCCCTGTGCAGGCACCCACATCCGTGTTCATGTCACAGAAGTGTCAGGACGGCCCATGGGGGTGTGCAGGTCTTTGCAGCACTCCACATGTGCCATCACACCCTAGACAGCACCAAGGTGCCACAACTGTCGCTCTTCTAATCCCGGGAACTCCCAGGTTTCACCCCAAAGGAATCTCCTCAACCGGTGAGCAGCATTTTGAGGAGCAAAGTGAATTTCCTCCTCAAGGGGGAACTGTTAAGCTGTTTCAGAGAGCAAACCCCAAGGTGGGATCAACTATGATCCGGGAGACTGTTGCGGACATGTTTCCCTTCAAAAGTGATAAGTGGAAGTTAAAACAAAACAAAACAAAACAAAACACAACAGGCTGCAACACATCCTGCTCCAGTGAGGTACGTTCTCTGCTTTTCTCTGTGCTCCCTCTGCTACCACAGCTTGGGAAGGATCCTCTCCTTCTGGGTGTGAGCAGCACCCACTTAACTCTTGTACTGCAAAGACACAAGTATAAACGATGAACAAAAGATGAGTGAGGTCTTGAATCGCAACCATCTTTGTCATGTTCCCATTTCTACCTGTTATTTTTGATGGCTTCCTTGGCATCTGGTGGCAGCAAGACACAATTATTTCCATTTTATATGGGTGATATTAATGGGGAGAGGAGAAGGTAGATGTAGCAGAGAGTAATAAGGCTCCTCCTTTGTTCCCCAAAATAGCAAAGGTCTATCATGACCCAGACAAAAACCCTGAGCAATTTCTCTGATGTCAAACCGAGAAACCCATCGTCTGATGAATCTCTTTGCATGCCTGACCTGAATTCCATGTGAAAGTTCTGGGTGTGCTTTCGTTTGAAGCTGTTCCCTGTAAAACAAGGAAAGAAACAAATTAATTCACCAATTTGCCTTCTCTTTAAGGGTAGGAATTAAAATGGTGCCTCCAGACACTGAGGACATTCATCCTATGTGAGTGAGAAACAACTGCACATCCCTCAAGACAAAAAAAAAAAAGAATTCCCCACCAAAACCATCCCTGGTTTTTGTGTCACTTAGGCTATCCTCAGTGACACATCAGCATTATCGGGCATATGCAGCTCTTTAAAAACTTCTGCAGAACTGGGTTGGAAATTAAGAATACTTTGTTCCAGTTTTTCACCAGCTGCTTTCCAGCCTCCGTCTGACCCTGAATTCATAAGAAGATTATCTGTGGAGCCTAGGATGAGTTAGGGAAGAAGAGCCTATTGATATGACATTCTATTTTATATCCTTGAAATGAGGTTGAAAATAAAACTATCCTAAAAGTTTGTGGTTTTTTAAAATAGTCTATCTGTGTTCTGAAGTCAAAGGTAACGTTGCTGGTGAGAGGTGCAGGGAAATCATCACCATCAGTGTTTCGGTGGGGAAGGAGTGGGGAGGAGATGGGGTTTTATGGCTGTAAAGAGTTCAGCGTCACAGAAACTTTCCTGCTCTTCAATGAGACAACCATTGGAGATGTTAAATCCTTCTTACTCGCACCGGAACAGGCAGCAGCGTGGTCTCCCTGTGACAAGAGCAAGTCAAGTCCAAGTTTTCAGTATGAATCAAGTCGAGCAGAAACTTGAAAATGTGTTTCCCATATACCGGCGAATGCGTCAGCTGCCAGGCTAACGCCTGTCGTCGCTTCACACCTGGAACTTGTCAAAACTCATCTGTTCCTGGAAAAGGCTCTGGTTTTTGGCAGATACTATCTACCGAAAAAAGAAGCTTTTTGAAAACTCCCGTTGAGCCCTATTTATAATCCAGACCTGCTTGCGTGAGGGTTGAGCTCCACAGAAATTGCACGGATTCAAATGAAAAATCACCAGGTTAGCATTTAAGGCTGTAAATTTCTTATTTTTTTTTTATCTCTCACAAAGTGCTGCTTCTCCTGTTCTGTGGCTCATTTTTGTCAGGTTCAAAGAGGAAGGGAGCTTTATCATTTAGAAAAGGCCAGAAAAATCTAGGCTTCTTTCTTCTTTGAATGTTAATAACCATATACTTTCCCCTCTACTAATTACAACACAACCGATGTCAATTAGTGCATGCCCATTGACTAAAATCTGTCTCATTATTTGCTGTTTTCAACAAAAAAAAAAGCGTAAGGACGTGCCAAAAGGCTCAGCAGCCAGCCAGCTTTTGCAGCAGCGTGTGTTGCAGAGCGAGTTAGCTCCCCGTGCCCTGAGAGATGAGATTTGTGTCAGGAATTACATGAGTTATATTTTCTCCCTTTGGAAGATCAAGGAGAGGTCATGGGCAGTACATCATTATCATCATTAAGTGTCTAGAAAATGAGCTTCAGAGACCCAAAGTGCAGGACAACCACGTCTGCCCCATGCCTGAGGGTCTACCTTGGCCAAGGCGTAGAGCAAGGTGGTGGGGAGCAGCAAGACGTGTTGATTGATGGGTTGGAGCCATCCTCATCCCCCAGAAATGGTGCTCTGGAGAGGGAGATGAGCTTGGGGGAGGAAGAAGAGGGAAAGAATAGCTCTGCATGTCTTTCAGGTTGGAATATTTTAATTTGAGCTCATTATTTCACCAATAAAGCTCATGTTTTACTGAGTGAGAACTCCGCTCTTCTAAAGGGTTTGAGACTTCAACCAAGAACTCAGGGGCTCCCCACAGTGAACAATCAAACCCAAACACAAATATTTTTTCTCTACAAATTTTTAACAAGAAACATAATTTACATGATTGTACAGTGAACGCCAAGAACTTTTGGGGGAGATTTTTTCAGTCATTTCCAATTAACCAGTGCCTGGACCAAAGAAAATGACATTTGCAATCAGAGTCTGCCTTGCATCTCACCGGTTGTCTTAGTTCCCTTTTTTTGTTGTCGGTGTTTTTTTTTTCTTTCCCAGAAAAGTACCCTGCAGAGATCAGTGTGTATTTTTATGGCCAGGTATAAGCAATCTATCAGGGAAAATTGTCAGGTTTAAATTAGAAAGCTTTCTGTGGCTACCTATTTCCACAGGGCTGTGAAAACACGTATTGAGATTGTGCTTCAATAGGAAAGAAACCAATACTGCCAGACCAAACTCACTCTTCCATAAAAATAAAGTCCAACAAAGACCAACAGTGACCTTCCTCTACTTGTTTCTACAGTAATACCCAATCCCTTTCCTACAATAAACCCAGTCCCCTGTTTTGAAATGAAAGATGACTTGCAGCTGCTGGGACAGTCAAAGCTAGATGTTTGTTTGAGTCACCACAGGGGAGTGGGATTCCTTGGAAAGACTCACCTGGCCCATGAGTTGCCAGACAACCTTGAAGATCCAGGTCTAAACCTCTTCATGTCAGATGCATGGACAGTGTTGTACAGAAAAATTCGTTTCATGGAGGTCCTCAGAGGTCAAGCTGCTGGGAGGTTAACGGTCTGCATGAACACGGCAATGAATTTGGGGAGCTGATGTTTGACCATTTTTCCCATCTCTGTCTTGGGTATATGACCCAGAGCTTGGGATACTCATTTCTTACGTACCACTAAAGGAATTGCACACATTTTAAAGCACACATTTAGGGAGACAATATTTGCAAGACCCAAGGTGTTTTGCAAAACAAGGTTTGAATCGCCAGTATTAACGTTGCCTACCTGTTTGGAGGAGAACGCTAATGCCTTGTGAAATAATATCATTTTTCCTCTTTTCAAGCTAATTTCACGAGAAGAATTATGAAAGTCTTTTAATGCTGGGAGAACTGAGATATAGAGAAATTTAATGACACCAGTGGCCATAGAGTCCAGGGAAATGATGGAGTCACATCTCATGTGCGACATTTCTAGTGTACAACTTGACTCATTCTTGCATTGACCAGGAGCTGCAGGATTCCCTTTCTGTTGTGGGCAAAGCCAGAAGGTCTGAACAATAAATGATGCTGAAGTCCCCTGCATGAGCAGATACCCTGTGGGGACTTTCTGCCATGCTTCAGCATTTGTCTTCAAGTAGACAAATGCCTTGCGACCTGTTCTCCAGTGTTTATTGTCCCAATACCTTGTAGATGCTTCAGGTCATGAAGTGAGTCCTTTAGTGAAAAATGTAGACAGGAAAGAAAGAAGAAACACAGCTTTGTTTTTAGCTGGAATTTTATCCAGTCCCTCTTAGCTGTGAGCCCTTCATGCCTGGTGCACTACAAAAGCACCTGCCTCATCCTTTTTCAGTAGGTTTTCAAAACTGTGGGTACTATTTAAAAACCAGCGCAGTCACAGGCATCAGTTGTCCTGAGCGTGGCAGATGAGAATCAGATTCCTTGCATGTTTTATGTGCTGATTTGAGAGCTGATTTTTTTTTTTTTTTTTTTTTTTTAAGGGAAGGAAGGTTTGGAAGTGGTTATTTCCTCTCCTTGAAGCTTCCCCAAAGTGCAGCAGAGCAGATGGGGCTGCGAGGTGCATCTTGTACACAGATATAACCAACAGACAAAAATCTCCTTACATTCAAGCCAACAGAAATGCAATGAATATCCTTAATGTTTGCACACTGGAGTAAATTTGTTGCTGTCCCATGCACTCACATATTCCTTTCCTCCTTGGCCCTGCAGCTTTGCTGTGCTGGTGGCGGGTCCCCTCCCTGAGGATCAAGATCTCCTACATCCCACTTGGGATGCTCTCAAAGAGAAGTGGAAGCAAGCATGATAGCCAAGAGATTAGTGGATGTGGGAGGTAAAAACCCTCCTGAAGAGCATGCTTGAGATATTAAACACCACCCACTCCCTGTTTTGAATAACAATTTGATTATTCTTCAATGCGTTTGGAAGAGAAGAATGCTTCTAATCCTGTTTAACCCTCTTTGCTTTTTGAATTAGTTTCCGAAGCTTTTAGGATAATGAGAAGGCATTACTGTCGGCTGGCACCGTTTCCTTCCTGCCGCCTCGCAGCCCCCCAGCCCTGGTGCTCTGTGATGCTGCTGAGCATCCCCCGCGACACCGGGGACCCCAGGAACCTGCACAGGGGTAGGACGAAGAGGCATTCCTCCCACAAACATTGTGTGATTCAAGCTGTTATTCCTTTGAATTTTGTGACCCTTTGTGGCTTACAATTAAATTTGATTTTTAAAAAAATAAAACAAAAAAATAACACAAACAAAAAAAATGACACTGGAGTTTGGAAGATTCCCTCCCTCCTAATTTTTTGTAGGATTTGGCATTCACAGGTCTTTGGTCTTTGTGAGATGCTCTCATGTGTCTGTTTTGGTTTTTTTTTTTGAACAGGGTGGGAAAGTACATCTGTGCTTCTGTATATGGGTTTACATGTCTGACCAGGCAGACTTCTCTGGGAGATTTTAATGATGAAATAACCTGGTTTTTTCTCTCTTGGCTGGGGACAACATCTGTGCTCAGCTTGAGAGCAGTCAGAACACGGGTGTCCCAGGAATGCTTTGCCAAAACACAGCATTTCAAACCGAGCTCTTGGTTATTTCTTTCTTTGTTGGTAAGAAAGGCAAAAGAGGCTTATCACTGGGATCAGCCATTACGCTCTTTCCTTCTCCCTGCGGCTGCCCGGTAGCATTGTGCTTTCCCTCTCCCCCAAGAAAAATTAAAAACCAGTTGCAACTGAACAGGCTGCGTGAGCTTTCTTCGAGCTGCCGTGGCTGAGTAAATAATTTACTTTGTCAGCAGGAGACACCATTGTGCCCCTGATCAATAAGGCTGACATCGGCGAGCGTCCCTTCGCATTAAATGTTCCTCGTCCGCTGAATTTGAGTCACAACTCTATTTTACAAACACACATCATATACGTGGATACATTAACAGTCAATACTTTCCCCTGTTGTTTGTTAGGTAGATTGGGAGACACTGGGGAGTTTTAAATTTTATTCCCAGACAGGGAGGGATTTTAATGTCGTTACTCACACTGAGATATTCTCCACTCTACAAATAGGCCATTGATTTTAATGGGGCAACTTGTAGCGCGAGGTATTATTTAGTGTGATTAAGAGTATTATAATTTGATGACTTCTGTTCGGTACCGTAATGGGATGTGCAGATAGTGACAGGATAACTGGTCATTGGTTTCCCACTGAAACGAAGCAAGCGTGGATGATACAGGAGGTGTAATCTGTTCTCCAGCGCTGGGAGGTATAATTGGGATGAAGAAGAAGATGGTGAGGATGGCATTTGCCTGGGTTGTGTGGCTGCATCTGGCTGGGGGTCAGCATTTGCAATTGCCAGATTTTGGGAAATTTTAGAACTTTTTCCATATTTCTCTCTCCTGGAGGAAGTTTCAAACAAAATGAACCAAGGTTGCTCATTCACAGTTCAGCCATAGTCCCCAAGGCTTTGGGGCTCTTGGCATACAAAAAATCTCTCCCAGCTTTAAATGGCCAAAATGAGCATGTCCCCAAGGTAGAGACCCCTCACACGGCTGTGCCCATCAGTTGGAGGCTGTGGGGAGCCCTGTCACCCTGAAAGCCCCTTCCTGTCCCAGATACCATGGAGTGGAGAGGAACTGGTGTCCCCTGTCCTGGATGGAGGGCGATCTCTTGCCCAGGGATGTCACACATCACACGTTTGGGCTCTTCACCCAAGCACAGGGGACCAGCTGAGGCACTCAGACCTCCTCCTTTGTGCCCACTGCTCCCACCATCGTGGTGCCTCCAGCACATCTGCGGACATCCGAAAATACATCTTTTATTTTGGTAGGAGAGAAATAATTTTTTGATCAGGTTTGGTTTTTCCACAGCATCATCATCCCCTGCACTGAGGAAAGCCAGCAGCATGGGTGAGCAGGGAAAGGTACAAATTTCAGTGGCAGTTCTTGATGCAATTGCCTGGTGCTTATGGGTCAAAACCCACGGAGACGATTATCACCGTGGCAGCAGGTGGCCTGTTTCATTAGAAGAAGCTTTTCTCCTCATAGGAAGAATGGGCAAACCTCTCTTTCTACATAAACCTGAGAGATTTACACCGTAGCTCGACAAGTCCAATTCATTTCTCTGTGTCTTCATCAATGGCTCAAAATACAGGAATTGGGGGTAATGTCTATGGGCAATCTGTTTTTTTCTCAGTTTTATTTTGAAAGGTTTTCCCTGTTCCTCCTGCCTTTTATTGCCTTTGTACTGGCCAAGGCTTCTGATTTTGGGGAGAGCACCCGCAGTGGATATTTTTACAGGAAGAGCTAAGATGAGCCATTTACTCCATCCATACAAATGATAGCGAAAAAATGGAACTTTCAGGGACTAATTACATCGAGATTTTTAAACCAAGGCTTGCAAATAGTATATAATAACTCACGTGGCTGCTAATATGACAAAAAAACCTGCTAGATGAAGAACAAAATAGAAGGACTGGGAATATTTAGGATAGTTTAATGATGAATTAAGGAAATATCATTGTTCTTCCTGGGGATTTTAATTTGAAGCGAAGAACATTAAATGCCCCTGTTTCTTGCCTCATTTAATGCTACCAGGGGTAATCTGCTCGCTTGTTTTCTGGACGTGTTCCCTGCAGTACAACCTATCACGTTAATTGTATTCTCACATTTTTATTACATTCCTTCCCCTTTCCCCAGGACAAAAAAAATATCTCCTTCAGAGAGATCAGCTGCTCCTCCATGAGACATGTTCTCCCCAACAGACCTCTCACTGCAGAATGACCCTCACCTGGCTGCTGGGCTCCCCCAGGGCAGACTCCCCAAAGAATGCAAAAAGGGAAAAAAATAATCACTGGTGAGAACTGTTTCCCTGAAACCAACATGTCATCAGCCAGTGTTATCTGCGTATAGAGGCATAACTTGGTTTAGTTATATATGGTCTGTAGTTAAAGCAAGGGAGCGTCAGCCTAGCACATGCACCTATCGTAGAATAGAATCATAGAATCACAGAATGGTTTGGGTTGGAAGGGACAATTAAAGCCCACCCAGTGCCACCCCCTGCCATGGGCAGGGACACCTCCCACCAGCCCAGGTTGCCCAAAGCCTCATCCAGCCTGGCCTTGAACCCCTCCAGGGATGGGGCATCCACAGCTTCTCTGGGCACCCTGGGCCACTGCCTCACCCCCCGCACAGGAAAACATTTCTTCCTCACATCTCATCTCCATCTCCCCTCTTTCAGCTTCAAACCATTCCCCCTCATCCTGTCCCTGCACCCCCTGATCCAGAGCCCCCCCATCTCTCCTGTAGCCCCCTTTCAGCACTGGGAGGTGCTGGAAGGTCTCCCCGGAGCCTTCTCTTCTCCAGGCTGCACACCCCCAACTCTCTCAGCCTGTCCTCGCACGGGAGCTGCTCCAGCCTCGGACCATCTTCATGGCTCTCCAGCCCTCCTCTCCAGGCAGCAGGCTTTGCAAAAGCTGCTGGGTTGGGCACTTCAGATGCCTGGTTTCATCTCATCCCTGTTCCCAGCCCAGTGGGTCTACACTGGCATTGCACCGATGGGATGGCATTTTGGCACCTGTGGGACCAGCTCCTTGCACACATCCTCCACCCTGTGCCCAGGCAGCATCTGAAGGACCATTAGGCAATGGGGCCATTTCCAGGCAGTCACTAAGCAGGAGAATCCGGTGGTTGTCCTTCATGCCTCCCCAGGTTTGCTATCAGATTTGGAAGGTGTTACTGATTTTACTGCTAGCCTATACATCAGCCTGTGTTCTCTCAAATGCTTCTTGATGGGCTTGGCTGGGATTTCCAATCCATAATGAAGTCTGGAGCGGAGCTAATTAAACATGAGCTGTGGTTTCATTTCGAATCTGTGCACAGGTTGTCCTGAAATGAACCACAGTGAACGTCCAGGTTCAACACAACACTCAAACACATGCCTTGAAGGACCAAGCTTGGTGTGCATAAACAGGGACCAAGACTGGTGTGCACAAACCTAGCTCTGCAGGGCAGGAGGACTGATCATTGCGAGCATCAGCTATTCATGCAACAGCATTTTTGATGGGCCAACATTATTTGGTCTCATCCTACATGATTTGCTGGGATTTTCAATGTTCTTCCTTGGATAAAGGGCAACGAGAACAAAACAGCTCCTCAAAGCCTTCCTGCATCTTGACTGCTTCTTGCAAGTGAAGAGAGTTATTTCACTCACTAATTAAGGAGATAAGAGCGTGCCCTTTCTCTCCTCTGAGCAAGCAGGCTCCGTGCAGGCTGCGAGGGAGCTGGAGAACACGCTGTGGGTGGGAACAGGGCACAGCTTTCAATTCCTGCATGGCCATCCCTTGCCCATTGCCTCCTCTTTGGGTGGGAGACCTTTGCATTGGGTGTTTCACCTCCTGGGACCCCCAACAGAGGGAAGGGGTCTCTGGGACCAGGGCAACTGGGGACCTTCTCCCCAGAGCCACTATTTGTGCAGCCAGGGCTGTTGCAATGAACCCAACCCCAGCAGGCAATCGCATCTCAATGCAATTATACAGAAATACTCCCAGGGTTAGAGAAAGCTGCTGTGGGCATTAGCATTGCAAAGTGAAAAGTCCTGTTCCCTTACTTGCTCTTCTTGTTTCTGAAGCTTCAGACTGACTTGATTTATTCTGGCTACCTTGTGGCTCTCCTACATTGAGATAACCAGACTCCTTTTTAAAGTACTGTTTTAAAAGATGTTTTCATCTTTCTTGTCAAGATTGAATTGATATCACAGCTTGTTTGTCCCTGACATTGGTAAACAAACAAATGCATTCTTCTGTTGTTAAATATTAAAAGAGTACTGAGTACAAAACAGACCTGGCAAACCAAGTTATGGAGAATATTGGACAGCACAAACTTCATAATAAATTGATTATTCCATCCCTGCTTAAACGTAGGGTAGAAGGAAAACAAAACCATATGACTGGTGAATGAACCATTCATGCATGGGCTCAGACCCTGAAACTTCCCTTAGATGGTTTTATTGACCTGCTTGTAAAGCTCTGAATATTTCATCAGTGCCAAACTTTGGGGGCGGGAATGGTTGGTGCATAGTCAAGCCCCAATGCAGGCAAGTCCCACAACAAATCGAATGAGCCTCTTTCCTACATGAAGCCTGAAATGACACTCCCTTTTATTTCAGGAGGAATAGTACTTGATTTTGACTCTTCCTCTACAAACACCTAATTGGACCCGTGTCAGACCCTAGCCCTCCTTGTGTACAGATAAATCTCTCATTTCAAGTGATAACAAAACTCTACTCCTTGTTAAATATGGGGGAATAGTCTTTTTACAAACCATTTTCCTGAAGTGCTCATGCAACACCACCAGCACACTTTGCAAACACAGCTCACATCTGGCTTCATTTTGCCATTTTGGAATAGAGCTGAGACCCTTCTGAAGCAGTCACAGTGACCGACGCTGGACTCAGTGGGAACACGCTCAGCCTGATGTATGCTTAGCTCTGTACGAGCTCTTGCTGTTTCTAAATGCTGAATGCTGAGATAACGCCTACTGAGGGAATACCAGGCTTCCCCTACCCACATCTGATTTGCAAAACCTCCAGAAAACTTTTTTTATTTTTTTTAAATTTCAAAATAGAATGACTACGAGGACAGGCTGAGAGAGTTGGGGGTGTGCAGCCTGGAGAAGAGAAGGCTCCGGG
>NW_010112421.1:0-7808 GCF_000699245.1 Pterocles gutturalis | reverse complement strand
CCATCTCTTTCAGAACCCTAGGATGGATACCATCCATCTCTTTCAGAACCCTAGGATGGATACCATCGGTCCCATGGACTTATACACGTTCAATTTCATGAGGAGGACTCGGACTTGTTCCACCGTTACAGTGGGACCTAAACCACTCACCACACCCTCACCTAGAGGCTCAGGGTCCTGGCAGATACGAGAAGCCTGACCACCGGTGAAGACTGAGGCAAAGCACTCATTAAGTACCTCAGCTTCTTCTATGTCTAAGGAGATAGAAATTATTCATCAATAAGGAAATTTCAACAAAACTGTCTCAGAAAGATTAGAACTGGATAAATTTTATGAGTTACTTACATACAGGAAAGAAAAAACCCGTGTAATTATATGGATTTTAATTATGATTATCATAAATAACAAAAGAGGGATGTTTCCTGGCTTATATGAAAAACAAGTTGCTTATTTATAAATCCAGAGAGTGAAAGTTATACTTCCACATTTTGCAACTATCATTCACCATCAATAGCTTCTCACTTCTTAAAATAAGTCTCATCTCCTATGGATGGAACTATGTCTAAAAGAAATGGGGAAAAAAAGGGAAAGGAAAAAAACCCCACAACTTGGAAGGAAAAACTCTTCTATAGAATTATTACGGTGTGTTTTCTTTGTGAAACTCTACAGCACTAAAGAAAAGGATCACATATCTTGACATCATTGTTTTCAGCTCTTTCTGGGAATTCCCTTGGAACAAACCTTTAATTCCCTTGGAACAAACCTTTAATTACAACCTCTCAGAATCTTTCAAGAAGACTAAAGAAATTAAGTTCTGCATCTGTCTGTTTCAGGAAGAAACATAGAGCATCATGTCATCTAGTAGATGTGCTATTAAGGTGAAGCTAGAAGAACTTAGAAGAACATTTGTTTCTGGGAAACAAAAAAAGTCCCCTCAAAATCTCTCTCCTTTGTCTGTCCAACAAAGAGTTTCTGTTATGTATTATTGCAAATTAAAAAAGTCCCCTCAAAATCTCTCTCCTTTTGTCTGTCCAACAAAGAGTTTCTGATATGTATTATTGCAAATATCCTTAATTTTTCCCTGTTTTCCACTGGTTTTCTTCTAGAAAATAAAAATATTACTGCCAGCTGCCCACCCAGCCTCTCTTGGATGTAGAAGGGGGGTGAGAGGAGAAGAAAATAAGAATAAAAACCCACTCATAGCCTGAGACGAAGACAAGGAGATCACTCTCTACCTAACATCACTCCTTCATTCCCAATGCCTCCTTCTTCTTCCCCAAACTGAATGGCACAAGGGGGAAGGGGAACTGGGAGTTCATGGTCAAAGCATAACAGTGCCTGTCTGCCACTCCTTCTGCCTCACACTTTTGCTATGCTACAGTATGGGTGCTCCATGACCTTCCCTTCAGGAAATATTCACCTGCTCTGGTGTGGAGTCCTCCATGGACTGCAGTGAGGATGTCCGCTCTGGTGTGCTGCTCTCCACAGGCTGCAGCGGAATCTCTGCTGCAGCACCTGAACCACCTCTTCCCCTTTCTTATTCTCTGACATGGGTGACTGCAGAATTTTTTCTCACATTTTTTTCATTATTGCTCACTGCCTATGTGGAGTTTTGCTCTTTCTTAAATGTGTTTTCCAGGAAGCACCAGCAGCTTCACTGGCAGGCTCAGCTGTGTCCTGTGGGGAGTCCATTAAAAAGCCGTCTAGAACAGACTGGAACCAGCACGGTGCAACCCCTGACCTCTTCTTACAGAGATGTCTGTAAGCACATCCCGCCTGTCTTACTACCACAACTTTGCCATGTGTAGCCAGTACAGGGGCTGTTTGATACAGTTGTGTTCTGCACTGCCAAATCTAGCTTCTCCAGTGAGGTTAGAAAATAGGCCTGTCAGAGTTTAGAAGAATCTATAATTTGCCTGTTTGGGATACAAGAGATAAGGAAGTGAAGAGGAAATTAAACTCTTCTCTCCCATGCTCAGGTATGTTTTGACACTAGGCTACAATGCCAAAAAGCTGCTGACCCTTCAGCTACTGCTTCTTCATCCTCCAGTCGTTAAGAATGATGAACCCAAAAATTTATATTCTCCATCCAAAATCAGCTGTCAGAATCCCAGAATCCCAAATGCACACTGAAAAACTCTTAACATTTCCTGGTTTTAACTTCAATGACTCCCACTTTGCACTCAAGAATACTGCCTTGTCCTGAAGGTGACTGAGACCTTTGAACAGTCAGTGGTAGAGGGGATGCTCCAAGAGGCTCACTTTTGCTTTCATTATATACTGTTTAGTTTACATATCACCATTGTGTCAGCACACAAACATTTGTAAATGGAAACAGACAACCCTTCTCAAGAGGCATCACACAGAACACAGATACTTTTTTTATTGGTGCAATTGTGTTGCAACATACATTCAAATATTGGATTTAATTATAACACTGCAGTAGCAAGCCTATGAGAAAAGGTTTAGATTATTAAAATATGTTTGTATTATAAAATAACATTTAAATTACCAGCTGGTGAATAAGCATTATTAAGTACTTTAATAATCTTCATTAATTGTTACTGAAGTATTCTCTAAATGCTACAAATAATAACCTTCTTTACTGAAATTATTTGTGGGTTGATGAAATGCCAAAATCACATTTCTGTTTCCATATCTTGCAGACAATGCATTCCATATAAATTAAAGGTTATTATGTACGTCATCATCTTCAGAATGCTGTCATAAATACATTCATTGTGAATCTCTGGCTGCCTTAGAGTCTTTTGTCCTAACTATTTAAGATTCTTCCTAAATAGGATTCTTCCTTACTTCCTGTTGTGCAAATAAACATACTTCAAGTTTAAATGATGCAATGTGCACTACACAGGATAACTGGTTTTAATGAAGCTGGAGTTCAAGGTATTTGTGAACAACATTTTGGTGTTCGCTTGTCAGTATAAAAGTTGAAGTCCCTTTTACCAGCTTCAGTCTTCAAGCTTACCTACATCTGTATGGAACATTTGTGTTTTTTTTCATCCCAGCACAAGTAAAATATGCACCCTTACTTATCTCGAGGGGAAAAAAGAGCCTTTCTTCTGAAGTTGCATGCTGCTTCATACCCCTTAAGCTATGATAAGGGAGAGAATCTTTTGACTTTTTTCCATATTTGTAAAATCCCAGGCCTCAAAGGAATGTAAGCTTTCAACTCCATTTAATTTCCTAATTATTATTTAGATAATTATATTGCCCTTACTCTTCAGGAGTGGCTCTGAGTAGGAATTATATAACATTTTAGAAATGCAGTCTACTTTCTTTTGAGAATCAGGGAGATTCTATTCTATCTATTCATGTTTTTATAAAGAAAAGTTCTATGTTGGAAATATTACCAACACTGCATGCAGCCCAGGAAACTAAGCTTAGTGTCCTGTGTATGGTGAACTGCTAAACTTGCAAAATGTTCATCTAAGTGCAAAGTGCATTTGAGGGGGGCTTGCACCACAACATGTACTAGCCATTGTATGAAAATAATATTTTCATTTGTTAACTTTTCTCACTAATTAAATCCCCAGTTTGTTCAGAACAATTTACCTAATTATATTTCAGTCTTCCATTGAGAATTTTTCATTGTTAACATCATGAATTAGAATCAGGTCTGCAACCACGGATAACCTATTAATTTCTAATTACATTACATTTCAATTCTTTTCTGTTTTGAGCAACCAGAAAGTGTTAAATACCTCACAAACAAACAAACAAACAACAACAACAAAAATTTCCATCACAAAGATCTACTCCGGGTAGAATAAGAGCAATAACTGTGTGGTAAACAGAGAAATGAAGACTTTATAAATCAGCTGCAGCTCCTACCATCCCCACTCATCTTCCCTATCCCACTGAAAAAACACAGTTGCCCCTGAGGCAGGTACATCCCATCCACCCAGAAATCAGCTCCAGCCTCACTTCAGTTTCCAGCCTGACATACAGAAGTCCAACAAAACTGGAGTCAGTTTAACATAAGAGAGGGGATAAAGACTGTAGTGGTTCTACTTATTCATGAGGAAATCAGACATTCTTGCCTCTGGGGAGGCAACACTGGTGAGAAGGGCATGGAGGACTACTAAGGGCAGCAACAGTTTCAGCCATTCGATTTTAATCCACTGCTGCATGTCTGTCAGAGGTCTCAATTAGCCTACCACATTCTTTGTGTGGTTTTAAGAGTCATGCAGCCTTAAGTGAAAAACATGCCTGCTTCTTCCTGTTTCTCTTAGAAGTGTTTATATACCTCAAAGAATATAGAAATAATTTTCTCTTGTATAAAAAAGAGAATTGTGAGAACAGGTCTGTGTTTACACATATTTTTTTCTCCAATTCTTTGAGGGTGATAGGTACAAAGATATTTTCATAGGATTTCAGTTGCTTATAGTGTGAAGGAAAAATATATGTTAAGAAACTATCTAGAATATTTTACGTAGATAGGTGATGCAAACAGATTTCAACTCAACCCTAAAAATAAGTTTTGCTTGAGAAGTTTGGTTAATTATATTTTTCAAAACATCAGTGTTCCAGAACACAGTAAAGACCTAGTTTGTGGTTTCCTTTTCTTTTTCTCTCAAGGGAACGATGTGACTAATTTGCACCAGGTTATTAAGCAGTTGAAAATGTCGTATTGGACATAAAAGGCAGGATTTCAGTAGCAAGGGCTGCAGGGTATTCTGTATGAAGGAGGCCATGAGACAGCTTGTGCCATCCCTGCATGCTGGAGCAGGGCTTCCCCTGAGGGACCGCAGCCTGTGGGTGACCAGCACTGGAGCAGAGGAGCAGTAGGAAGTAAGGAGCAATGGAGGAAAACAAGAAGCGAGGAGTAACAGAAAGAAACCTCTGTGCTATGACCTCAACCTCCCGCACCATCTGTCACCTCATTTCACCAAGGTGGGACTGAGTATAGCATGTAGTGAAAACAAGGGGGGGTTGAGACTAGGAAGAGGTGAGGAGAGCTGTTTTATTGTTTCTTTCGCTTTTCTTGTGACAAGTGATTTGTATGAAAATGTAAGTCAATAACATAAGGCAATGAGAGCAACTCAGGGAAAAAAACAAGTAAAGGTCCATAGTTCTGGATGTATTCTTTTATCCTCTTTAGGATCAAAAGAAAGACTCATTTATTTTAGTACGATCAAATTTTCTGTAGTCAAATTGAGTTTGTCACAAATGTATAGAAAGAAGCTTGTTGCCTAGATTCACTAATTGTCTGTGTAGGCTTCTTTCCTATCTTTGTAGCTGGTAATACAGTACCTACAGAAGTCAGAAAGAGATTAGTCAAAACAAGGAAATGAGACAAGCACGTATGGATTTTTATCACAGATCTAAATTTTTAAAAATATATGTCTATTTGTCTAGAGAAATAAGCATTAGCAATCAGCTGAATTTTGAAAATTTTTACTGAATAAATAGTCCAGTTTAAAATATAGATCAGCAACAGTTATCTATTGTCAACATCACAACGAAAGCTTCCTACACATAATTAAAATGAACAAATACTGCACACAATTCATTAACTTCCTCATCTGCTGAAAGAAGTAAGAGGTACAGATTCGTGATATTAAAAATACAAAAAAAATTTAGAAGCTTTGGAAAGGATACTTGAAATGTAAGTTGAAATATGTGAAGTGTACTGTTGAAAGACAGTTACTTGAAGTGTAGGTTGAATTAATGTGTCATGTGGCAATGACTGAAACTGTGATTTGATTATGATGATTTTGCATATATAGAAGGCATTTTGTAGCAGTTGGAAAAGGGCTAATGCAGAGGCTGAACGTGGAACAGAATATCAGATCAGTTTTCTTGTCAGAAAAAAAAGAATAAATGTTATCCACTAGGCTGCGGCTTGACAACAGTGAAAATCTGACAATAGGATCCCAGTGCTAGGTTACACAGAGCACTAATTCAGTATCAACTAACCCTTGCCACTTCGAAGTCATTTAATAAAGTGGGATGTGTTAATAGGAAGGTTTGATGTTGAGTCAGCTATTATCAGTATGCTGTACTCTTACTAATGCTGCCTTGCATTTTCTGTCTTCCTGCAGCTGAAATAAAACTTCTTTAACTTCCAGGTGCTGTAATGCAATAAAATACAGCTATGTGACCACAACAAACTGAAATCAAATTTATATCAGTGTATGAACCGTTCATGCAGAGATTCAATATTAAGGACCCTAAAACCTTATCTGAGGAGCTTCACCAAATTCTGTAGTCAAGAAGAGATGACAGTTGTTAGTGATAATCTATTTATTACTGCTAAAACAGTGCATGTCATTGCTCATTTCCCACTCTTTACTCCTTGAACACTGATTTAAAAGTCTTCTTGTTATTGACAGCAGAAATCAACATTTAGTTCCTTTGTTTTATGGAGAGCTACAATAGTTCAAAACAAACCTTTCTTTGCTCAGACCTGCAAAACATGTTCCCACAAAGTCTTGAGAATGTATTTATTATATATTATACTGTCATGTTATCATATATTATTTTATATTGTGTTACATTACGTTACATTATGTTACACTATTTTTAACTTTTTAAAAATTTGATTTTATTTTATATATAAACTATTTAACTTTCACTTAAGGTGTATCTGCCAATGTTGTACCATACTTATGTGAAAAAGTAAAAAAAAAAAAAAAAAAAAAGATGACTAGGAACAATTATAAAATATAATTATATAATTATAAAACAAGTTATGCTTGTGTATGCAAGTTCATTTTAAGTTTTCATTATCAGAACTAATGTTGATGTTATAATGAGACTATTGTGTTGCATTTATTTTGAAATTTATTATTTAATGAGAGATACCATCTATTCAATTTTAAGTACAGGGAAATAAATTGCCAGATATTAAAAAAAGCCCATTGTATATTTTCAGATATGTGAATGGGGATTTTCACATATTACGTAAAATCCCGTTAATGTGTCTGAAAATGTCACATGAAAAGCTGGAGCTGCATCAGAGTACACCTACACTAAATATCAGAGTAAAATGCCCATTTTATATAAAATTTTGAAAACAAGTCCTGTAAATGTGAAAACCTACATACAGCATCTCATTTATTTCAGTGGATTTGAATCAGAGCCATATTCGACAACATTGTTTAAGAAAATGATTCAAATGAATTTTAAAACAGTGATTCAAATGAATTTTAAAACAGTAAGTGGAATTCTAAAAAATCATATAAACTAAGAAATATTGTCATCTATTCAAACAGAGCAGTGCCACGCCACTAACCAATCCCCCTGAATAGAATAAATAAGTAATATACTGTTATGGAAGTGCAGGGGAATGCTTAATTTGTAATTCAGGTGCAGCGTATCATTACAGATGACATACTAAGTTTAAAGTATCAGCTATATATATATATCTATATTCATATATACTACTTTCTTTGTCATTAGTTCAGGTGTACTTAGAGCAGTCATGACAACGATAAACGGTAATAACAGTGTGGGTACCCTACAAAAAATATGCTCAGTTTTGTCAGCTTTTATACATATTGTTATAAAGTTCAGATTATTTTTCTTTCATACAGTGTAACTATGATCTAATATTGTAGGTTAACCCCAGCCAGAAACTGAGCACCACACAGCCACTCACTCGCTCCCCACCAGGTCTGATGGAGGAGAGAATCAGAAGAACAAAAGTGAGAAAGGTTGTGGGTTGAGATATAGACAGTTTAATAGGTGTGGTGGGTTAGCCCTTGGCTCGGGGCCAAGCCACACACACCCGCTCACACGATTCCCACCCCCACTCAATGAGAGGGGAGAGAATAAAAGGGTTA
>NW_010112420.1:10187-57600 GCF_000699245.1 Pterocles gutturalis | reverse complement strand
ATCTGGACAGGAAGAAGCCTGTAAGCACTGATTAGCTAAACATAATAGCAGTTTTATAAGATGGACATCAGTCAACACAGATTTATTTTAAGCATTGGACATACTGTTTTTCATTAAGTTTGCCTACTTTGGCAGCATGCTTCAGAAAGAAATACTGAGAAGAGGAAAAGAAAAGGTTCTAGAGACTGATTGTTTATCTAATAAATGCCTAATAAAAGAAGTAATAAAGTATTTTCTGTTTGGAATAACTTCTGACTGCTACTATATGCAGGCCAGAAGGAATAACATGCCTTATTTAACCAATTAAATCTTGCTTGGAGAACTGTAGACAAGCAATTCTGGTTCTGTTTTCTTTGAGTTCTCTTTTGAACTCGTTGTCAATAAGTAAGTTGATGAAGCTATGGCAGCACTCTGTATTTTCACAGATGGCTGGACTGGCTTATTTCAAGCCCTCCTAGACACCTTTATATTTAGTGCTTAATCTATTCACTTCTTGTTAAAGAAGTGGGGAACAGTATCACACAGGCATGTCTCAAAGCATATATGCCACTTCCTACTGAAGACTGCAATTGATTTAATAATTCACGTATTCAACATATTGGTATAAACAGAAAAGAAAACATGGAGGAAAAAGGATATTATTATTCTTGTAATTGTAATTATTATGTATTCTGAGCACAGGTTGCTGCAAGAGAGAGAAATTTTAACATTTTTAACCATGAGATAGTTCTAACTTCTTTGTCACAAGTCTTTTTGCTAGGAATAATTGCATGCTGTTAATTGTGATATTGGTTAAAGTATTTCTGTTATACATTTCATGTAGCTGGTAGTATGCAAAATAAATTAATCAGTATTGTAAAACTGGTTGTTGTGATATACAGACAAGTAACTATAACTTGTTGAAATTTGTAGATCGTGATGGCAATTCCTTCCTTATTTTGTAATTATTATATTATTTTTCTTCCAAAGGGAATTTGCATGTATAATTTCTATTAATGTTAGTGAACAAATCAGAAAACAGAGATCTTTTTCTATCTCTTTTCCCCCACAGCTGGGCTGTTCTGTGTTCAGCTAGTGACTATTGAAACGAATTCCCATTTCTGCCCTGTGCTTATAAAATATTGAAACTTCAGGTATCTTAATACATTCTGTATAAAATAAATAGTAGCACAAAGTCTACTTGTAGATGTTTATAGAAGCACAACAAATTCTAAATATGATAGCCATTCATTTTGACAAAAAAATTAAGAGCACAAATGTTCTGTTTACACAGACAAAATGGTAAATTATTCCTCTTTATGAAAGGCATGTTTGCTGATGCAGAGCAACAAGAGTTCATAATTTCCTCTCAATACTTACCTTGCTGGATCTCTGGAGCACTTAGCTTTCCACCTGTTCTTCTCACATGCTCTGAAATAGATTTGAAATATCTTCTCTTGATTCTAGTGAGAATACAGGGTTGGGCCATTTCTATGGAGATCCTGATGAGAGTCCAGTGCAAGTATTGCAAAAGGTGAAACTAACCCAGTTGAAAAAGCAAAAAAACACACTACCAAAATCAGAAGTAAGAATTTAAATCATATATATAGAAACTGGCAAAAAAAAAGTGCAGATTTTTTGTTGTCAGAAGATTCCAAGACCTTAAGAGCACATCAGTTTCAAAGGAGTGTCTTGCACAGCTCTAATTAATGTTTCAGTGATCACTGAAGATTAATCTTCCCCTGCTCTCCCCATGCCTGCCTTTTGTCTTTCTGAGCTAAACTTAAACTTTAAACTCGTATATTACCTGGAGTATGTTTTTGTGTTGGCTTCTATGAATCTATTCAGGGCAATACAGGTTTTAATTGTAGCATTTTTGTATACTGTAAGCATCTTCCTGATCACAAGCTAGTACAAAGCTATCTTGCAGAGTAAGGAGAACAGAATTACTGTGAAGGTCTTTCATCTTTTGCTTCATTGCTTATTATATAGTGGGTTTATTTTAATAAAGGGTATACTGAGGAATATAAATTGATAGATCTGAACTGATGACACTAAGAAATACAACAGCTGTCCCCAGTGTTGCTTGTTAATTTATTTTGCTGAGGTATAATTTCATGCCTTGTTAAAATGAGACAGACATAACTACGATTTGATGAAGGTGAAATAAGGGGACAGGTTCCATGAAACTTCTGTGTTTTTAGAAATATATGTTACCAAATTTCCACCAGTATTACTGGAGGCAGTGGTCAATAAAAAATGTTCTGTAAGTTGAATGTGATGACACAGGAAAGAATATCAATGCAACTAAACAAAATATTTTATCCTTTGGGTAACTATGCAGTCAATATTTTGCTCTATATTTTTTAAACTTCCTAAATCTCAGGTAGCATCAGAATGCACATGTAGATGTCAAAATGGTGCTGGTAAACAGGTGCACAGCATTAATAAGCCACCAGCCATGGCTTCATTAGCTGCTGAACATAAGAAAAGCTGGACAATTGTGTGAACACAACCTTAAGAAGATGATGGCGCATCACGCAATAAGCAATGCAAAAGTTGAAAAAGTGCAGGTGGAAAAAAAAAGACACACAAATGCAAAAAATGCAAAGAATTCTCAGGAATTGATGATGAGGCACTCTATTCTGACAAATTAAAAAAATTCTGAAGTCCAGTGGGAGAGAAGGGAGGGAACGGTACAAGTAATGAGTACTTCTAACTAATAGTGTTTATTTTTGATCAGTCTAATGTTTTTCCAATTAAATGGAAGACAACTTCTTAGGTTTTTTTCAGTGTTGTGAAAACACACATTAATTAATTCTATAATTCCTTTGTTATCATTACTAATAAGTTTCTGGTTAATTATGTATTGGTTTACAGAACATGTGAGTAGGAGTTATAAATGCTTTGATTCCCTCATTTAGCATGGTGTGGTTATAGTATATGCTTCCAAGTTATGCACCAAGATTTGGCTTCACAGATTCCCTCAGGCTGAGCCTGCATCTCTCCCTTTTGAGGTGACCATCTTGACTATGCTAAAGAGGTACCTTGGGAGGGAATGAATGAGTACCATTACATAGCCTGTCACTTACCCTTCATCTACCTGTTACACTTGTTGGATATTACTCCATGATTAGTCCACTGCCAGGAAAGGGTACCTGGGATTAAGAGCCAGTGAAAAATGGTTTTGCTGAGTCTTTTTGCAAACAAGATTAACACACTTTAAAGCAAGAGTCATAATGGTCTTAGAAAAAGTGCAAAGAGAATTCTCTTTAACTTAATTCACACCACTTAACAGGTACAGCAATTTTAGGTGAGATACAGTTGTTATGCTGTACGTCTACATCTCGTACTACTTGGCTTCAGGCAAAAAACCTCTTGCTTCAGCTTCCCAACAGATGAAAGGTTCAGCTCCTGTATTGATATTTGCACAGTGTGGAGAGATTGCATAGTCACAGAGACACAAGAGGTGAAGCAGGACCTCCAGAATGCCCACAAAAGGACATTCACTGCTGTTGAGCTCCACAGAGAGGTTGATTTGCCCTATTTAAAGCAGAATACTCCTGAGAAACTTCATAATGGTAGACAAGCAACTTAGAGTTTCTTTCTTCAAGTTGATGTGTCATGGGGCGTTGTGTCTTCCTCCTCTGAAGGTGGGTTTAAGGGTGACATCTCAGGAAATGGCATTCTGCAGGGTCACTCTTGCCATAGTCTCCTGATACAGTCAGAGGGACTGTAACAATTGTGTTCTTCTGTGCTTCCCACAAAGCTAGAGAGGATAATTATGAGTATTTGTTAATGTAATGGACCAAAGACAGCACTGTTTTTGTGGGCTGATTCATGCTGGAATGGCCTAAGGATATTTTATTTCTGCTGCCACCTCAGTCGTTTCCTGGAAAAAAAGTACAAGTTCTTGGCTCTGAACTTGAATGGGAGAGGCAAATTCATACTTCTATAATTATTTTGATTGCGTTTATTGTTGTAGTCTATTTCACATAAACCTACACTGCATGAATCATACGAAATTACCAGCTAGAAAACACAGTTATAATGTCAAGAGGTGCTTTTGCTCCACAAATAACTAGTTCTCCATTAATGTCAGGTCTATTTGGCTGTAAGGTTTTTGGTGTTTTTTTCACAAAATCATGTGTGCATTGTAAGAGCATTGCTTTTCAGCTATGCAGTAGGTTGCCTGAATTTTTGGATTTTATATGACTTTTCTACTCCTCAGGCTTTAATATATCCTTTTTATACAGCTCTTGCTTTGTAAATAGTTTCAAAGTGACCGTGACTAGAAGCAGAAGGTTTATTTAAGCAGAAAACAAACTAAAGAACATCAGAAATGACTGTCAAACTGACAGGAGGGCAGGGGTCATACCGGTATGTTTCCTGTGTATGTTTCTATTTTTGTGATCAATCACAGTAAGAAGTCAGTAATCTAGAAGTTCATAAGCAAGCAAAACTTGTCTGTGCTGCTCTCTGCAGCTTCCTGTTAACTAGGAGCTAGGAAATATTAGCAACTTGTAGGTTTTTTTGCTTGACGAGCCCAGCAGTGTACATAGTAAATATTATACAGAGCTGTGTAGAAGGTCTTGAGAAAATAAGGTTTTGTGCATGATTGCCGCCTCCTGTTACTAGAATTTCATAGCTGTTGGTGGTGCAATCCTGGGCCTGTCCAGATTCAATTATCTTGTAATTAGTAGTAAGACTGGGAAATATTCCCGATAGGTGGTATTCGTCTGTTTAAATAGATAAAATAAATAGTTATAACTATAAACTGGAGTTTATAGACAAAACTTCTGGCAGGTACACTTTGTAACATTCTTTAGTTGTCTTGTCCTGTGGTTGGGGACGTGGCTTGACTACTGCTGTGTGCTTCCTACCTGCGTGTGAGATTTCCCTGCCGAGGCATGTAGCATGTGCATAGGTGAGAGAGGAATGGTGCATCGTATGAAGGGGTAGCTGGGGACTGTTACCAAGCCCTGTAGTACACAAATAGCCTGTACACCTTCAACCCTCACCTGAAATGCTTAGCGTCCTGAGGGTGAACTCCTTCCCTGTCTGTCTGCTGTATATCAGTCTAAAGATATGCTTTTGTTGCAGCTGTGACAAGATCATGTGTATTAGCTTCACAGACCACGGAGAGACAAACAGATGCGTATACACAGCTTGTTAAGGTTTAGAAGTAGTGTGCTCTACTTGCAAGTGGTGCTTGGTGTCTTCTGACAAGATGAACTGAACTCCAGGATTAGCCAGATGACACACATACATCTTTGTATAAATTTGAAAGGTACTCTTCCTGGAATGTTTTGCAGCTTTTATTCAAGAATTCCTGCTAAAGTGAAACTTCCATTGATAAACTCTTTCGTGTAAAGTGTCCAGAAAGTTAATTCCTGAGGCTAAGTTACCACTGACTAACTGGTGTTAATTTCACTGACTATGAAATTTGTCCCAATGTCTGGCATAATAGAGGACCGTAGTTGCTTTGGTGTGTAGACTCTGCACACTGTGGATTAATGTGTCCTAGAAACTCTTCTTTCAACAAAATGTCTAGTTTTCTTCTGATTCTTAATGTCATTGTGGCCTTAACTACAACCTCCAACTAAATTCTTCGCTTTAATGTTATGCTTTGTGAGAATTCCAGCCTTTTACAGTTTATGAATTTTCTTCCCTACAGTTTGATTTAATAGGCTCTTGCCTTCTGTCCTGACAAAGTTCTTTGTCTACTTTTTCTATGTATCTTTCATTACTTTATTCATTTTTGTTCTTTGTCATTCATCTCCTGCAATTAAACTGTCCTTTTCATCTGTGTTGCTGCAGGTGGAACTTTTGGAGGTTCCATACTGTTTAAGTGAACCTGACAGGGTGGGAGTGTCACAGTGAAGAATTATGACCTTGTGGCAACTGTCTGTGTGAAACTGTGACAGTTTTCTCAAAAAGTGGAGAGAGTGAGTACATTGATAGTTTTGGGAGTCTTTGTCCCATCTTTTTTTTTTTATCATAATTTTTGTCCATCATCCTCTCAAGTTTCCCTTCCTTTTGTTGGTTATACAAAGCTTTGATTTGATCCTTTTAGGTTGTACCTGTAATACATTTACTTTGTTTATGTTAGGATGAGTCATAGCAGTAGTCTCTCTTGTTTGTTGCAATAAAAATACCCCATTAACCATGCTTTGTTGTTTTAATTATTAATTGTGGTCTCTGAATGGAAGAAAAGATTATATTCGCAGACACAAGTTGAACACTGTTATTATTGCAAGAAGTGGGAAGGGTTATAAAGTATCTTGGAAATCAGTGAATTTGTTCTCCTTTTGTTGTTTTTACCAAACATGTATGTTTATGTTGATACTGCTTGAAAGTTCTAATTTTAATAAGACCAGGTTTCTAATTTGCTAGATATGTATATAAAGAAATATTATTTTTCTATGGGAATGCCTACCGTCCAAATATACAAAAAACACATGGGTTGAAAATAAGGTTTTACAGTTGCAGTTTTCTTTATACACATCTTATTTCCTTTATCCCTTGTGTCCTGGTTGAATGAATGCTTCTTAAAAAGCAGCTTACAAGAGAAGTTGTAATAAAGTGTTAGTTCACTGCAAAAAAAAAATAATGAATATTGGTTAAATGAAGAAATGGCAACCATAACTGAACAGACAGCATATGAACGCAGACACCGGTGTGTGCGTCATGCACATAGTCATCTGGTGTGCTGAGTAAACTGGGCTGTGTAATTCAAAGGAGGGCCTTGCTCAGCTTTTCGTTACTCATGTAGCACCAGGAACTCATGCTCGGTGGGACAGTGGGGAATTTCAACACTTTCCTACAGCAAACAGTTCCAAAAATTGCAACTGTAGGGTGCTTGATCTAAAAACAGATTTGTACCTGCTATTAATTGGATCTAGGGGTGGACTTCACAGCGTGCAGCAGAAAGGGAAAATTTTTTCTTTGCGTCACCAATGTAATGAAACTCTTGACCCAGTGCCACTAATAGCTGTGGCTTAGTTGACACAATCTCGTAGCTTTTTAAGCTAGTAGGACAGCAACAGCTCAGGGCTGTGAAAAGTGTTTCATTATTGACTGGGTAATAGGAGAGAACAAAGCTGCTTCATTCATTGCTTTGTGTCTTGTCAAAACCAGCTTTTTAGTCTTTCTTGTAAATACATGTTACTGTATTGTTATTATAGGTCTTATTCTCTGTTGTGTCGCTTCAGTTTTCCTTAATATCAGTGAGGGAAAATCATCTAGGGAGGACTCATTTTTTTTTTAACTGCATTTTCTGCCTGCAATGAGAATTTCAGTGGGATAAGAGAGCTACGGGTTTTCATTTAAGTTGGTTTAAGTTTACTGCTTATGCTGGAAAAAGGCAGTGGGATGAGATTTAGGTGATAAAATACCTTGTTAAGGCAGCTGAGGAGTACTGGAGGAGGTGAGCAAGAGCCAATGACGATTAGTTCACTGCTATTTATGAGGTAGAATTATGAGGTAGAATATTAAAATCTACAGTGTTTATCAATGGATGATATTAGAAAAAGTTGTAATCAGAACAGGATGTGACCCATTTGTTTTTTGTGAATATTTAAAGGTGCAGGCTTTTTTCAAGGTGCTTTGAGACTCTCTGGGAAACATGAAAGTGTTATGTATGCTCCCTTTCCTGGAGTAATGTGATAGTACTCTCCCCTCAGACTAGTGTTTGGCTAATTTGGAGATTTTGCTAACTCTAGCAAATATTTGGTTTCCACTTCGGAAGTATATATTTTTTTTTATTTCTTTTATTTTGACCTGAAGTGGTTCATTGCTGCCATGAAACATATTTGATATCTAATGTGTCTTTTTTATGTGCTTTTATTAATTTTCCCTGGTCCTTTCTATTTTTTCAGCCGCTTTATAACTCTTTTTTTTTGTTGTCATTGTTATTTGGAAGTATTTACTTTTTTTTTCAGCCGCTTTATAACTCTTTTTTTGTTGTCGTTGTTATTTGGAAGTATTTACTTCGAAGTTATCTGTTGGATTTCCCAAGGCAATTTCAACTAGTTTTCCGCTGTTATATTCACTGTTTTTAAAACATCGTATGTGTATATGCCTAATTACTTAAAACAATGATTTCCCAAGGCAATTTCAACTAGTTTTCCACTGTTATATTCACTGTTTTTAAAACATCATATGTGTATATGCCTAATTACTTTAAACAATATTTTTGTGCATTGAAGAAACAGGTTTTCCACACTTTTGCTGGAGTTCATGTAGTGTGGTCTGCTATCTGCATATAGTGTTTGCTTTGAGATGGATGCAACTTTTGTGTTTTTACCACGCCAGGTACCTTAATAATAACTAAGATATATTCCCTGTTTGCATTTGAGATGGATGCAACTTTTGTGTTTTTACTACACCAGGTACCTTAATGATAACTAAGATATATTCCCTGTTTGCACTGTTTATTACTAGAAAATGTATGTAAGCTTGTAAGTCTTGAAATGTGCAGCTTTTTGTAGGCTGTGATTTTGCTAGTGTCTTCAATAGTAGCTTTTAACGTTCAGAAGTGGATAGATAGGAGTTACAGAGTATTAACAGAGTTAATTAACAGTGTTACTCTGTTACAGAGTATTCCTAAATTTAACGTTCAGAAGTGGATAGATAGGAGTGATTTAGCATCTTGGAGGTGTTACAGAGTATTCCTAACTTTCAGGGCTGTAGTATCCACATTGCTCAGAGAATGAGAAATAAAGACTTGAGATCTGAACTAGCGTGCACAAGCGATTAACATACTTTGCAGTCCTACCATAAAATAATTTAATACTCTCTGGTTGGCATGTAGAGGTGCAATCATTTATGCAGTTTCCAAGTTGCTCTTAGCCCTGGTACTTGGATGATGAGAATCACATGAGCTATTGGAAAGCAATCCTATTTCCATAAAGCTGAGCTTTATGAAGGTGGATTTTCTTTTGCAGAGTATAAATGGTTCATGTACCATTGCTAGTGTTTGGAAGTCACTCTCACTTGAAGAACTATGAAATTCAGGCTTCTGTCTAGGATTGTTGTCTTCTTACACCGACTTCTGAACAGGGATGAATTTTACCCTGTAGTGAACACACACGGAGAAAACAGTTGTAAGGGTTATGTGTTCTGTCCTTTTATATCTGCTGACTATATACTGATCAGAGGCTTTAAAGGTTTTTATAGATGTTATTTGACATGACTAGAGAATCTTAGAACTGTTCTGCTATAATAATGTATGTGATAATTGCTGATGTGGCAAGATACTCAACAACATAAACTTTTTATTAGTATGTGATGTGAAGAACCTGGTTAGCTTTATGGTACAAGGCGTGGGTGGGGGATGGGCTAGTAAGTCTCACTTCAATCCTGAGAATGAATTTATTAGCTCTTTTTAAGCAGAAGATTGACAAATCTGACCCTTTGTTAATTTAGGTTCTTAATAACCTCTCCTGACTCTATTAACAAATGCATTTATTCAGCAAGAAAAATGATAAAAAAACTTCTTTTGTCTAAAAATATTCTTGGGAAGGATGACTTCAGAAACTCTACTGGAGAGCAATTGCAACTTTGCAACTTTTTTCTTGATTGTTGTTGATTGATACGGGCAAATGATGGAAAAATTGTGCTCATCAAAGGTAAAAGAGCTGTGCGGAGAAGCTTGGCACTCTGAAGTCCTTAGTGAAATTTAAAGGAATTGTAACTAATTTTGGGTCTTCTCAGGTTAGATTTTCTTTCAGTGCTTAAGTATTGGCACGATTATAAAGCAAAGGGCTTTCCATAGTATGCTCACATTGCACAGGAGTTCAATGTAAAACTTACTAATTTTATGTCGTATTGAAGAGAATTCAGTTTTTTATTAAGGCTGGAAAGAACAGAATGTAATGGCACATTACATTTAATCTTATCTTCCAAAGCAAAGCATCCAGGCAGAGGTAAGATAAAAAGTATAATCAAGTTAATCTTGCAGTATTTAGAAAGCTGGTAATGAGTAACACAAAGAAATATGTGACTTAAATCTGTGGTAGAGTTGTGTTACCTGGGAATGAATATTTAAGGTACATAATCTGCAGAAGTACATAGAGTTGCAGTGATTTGCCTGGGTATTTATGTTGAAAGGTGCTTTTCCTTTAGGAAATAATTTTATCATCATCCCTTTCCTGCCTGCCCCCATCTGAATTAGCACTGTTAGACACCTAAGTCCCATGGAAAAGTACCAAACAAACCACCACAAAACTCTTGATTTCTTGATCAAGAATCACCATGTAAAAACCTGATCAATTCTGCTTTTAGTACTCCTTTTCAAAGAATGCTTGTGGGTTTGATAGTAACAATCAGATCCTTCAGAGCAGGAGCTTGTGGGATTTGTTGTCTGAATCTGGGTCTACTACAATTTAAAATGGTAAACTCAAAGTTAGTAAGGCAATATCCATCTAAGTGTAATAACTAATTACAGAATTAGGTAACCATCATAACAGCAAGTTATATTTTATTGGAAATTAGTATCTTTGTAATAATTATGTGGCTCTGCTTTTGGTATACTTCCACAGCTTTTAGGTGAAATTATAAACTTGATCTCATATTTTTTGCCTTGTAGTTTAACAACACTTTGAAATTCTCTTTACCTGGAGAAAATAAAGAGGGATGAAGAAGAAAAGGCTTGTGTATGTGTAGGAGAATGCTGTATCACACATTTCTAAACTTAATTATCTTTATTTAACCAGAAATGTGTTCCACATTTGTTAAAGAAACAACCTTTTCTGATTGCATTAAGCTTCTCAGGCACATAGTGTTTCAACCAGGGAATGTGTTTTGTTTTCAACTCAGTCAGCGACCCCTATAAAAATGTTTAATTAACTTTTTGCCAATGTCAATATGGTTCTATTACACCCAGAAGGCTGGATGGGCTCCCTCTGGTGGCTCATTTCCATTGCAGGGCTCTTCTTGCCTTTCCTTCAGCATCTGTTTACTCCAGCACAGGAGCCTGCTGACCCCAGTTATCAGCCAGGCATCAGTTCCTTGTGGGCTTACGTTTTAATTGAAAAACATCATTAGTTTTCTTACAGAATGAAACACCAGCATTTAAATTCACAGCAGTTTCAATTTGTTAACAAAATAAATAAAGAGGTACTGGCTAACAAAGCAAGCAAATAAAACTGAATTACTTCTAAGTCTAAATCGCACAATAGGAGGGTGGCAGTAATTTAGGAGTGCCACCCACTTATGATAGTGCTTACTCTTAAACTTATGAAATATTTGGATGTTAAAGACAATTTTTCAAGAATGTGAAGTCTATGTCTTTAAAATGGCTTAATCCTGTAGTTGAACTACAATTTGAGTTAAAATTAATCTTGGTGTCAGAATTGATGTAAGCTATTTCATAGCATTAAAGAGAAGAGTAATACATCTCACTTATGTGTAGTCTCCTTAAAAATTATGAAGCCAGGAGACTTTGTGGGTCAAAACCAGTAGCAAGTTTAAAGTGAATTTGCCACCTCTGTAATGTTAATTTCCACATATCCTTTCAAACTCCATGCTGTTGTAATTTAATGGGATCCTTATCATACTGGCAATAAACTGTCCTCTCTCTGCAGCAGTGGGAGAAGTTTCAAAGCCAAACAATATGGAGAGTGGCCATAAGGTTAAAAACTTGGTTCAAGGTAGCAGATTTCTTTTATTAAGCTGTTTTTAATAAAGCTGATTACAGAATAGAATATTAAAAAATAGAGACATTATAGTTCTTGGAATATTAATATTTAGCCAAAGATAAAATTCTGTTCAGGTGTTGCTGAAGGAAAGGAGGAGTCACAACAGATGAGAATAGGAGGGAAATGGCAGTATTTTAAGTTCATAAGCTAGAGGTGTAAAATAAAGGGAAAAAATACAGTATAGTAAGCAATAGACACCTGTAGGAAGTGGAGAAGAAATATATTACAAAAAAATGTTTGGAATCAATATTCATTTGCATTTTCTAATTTGTATCTTGCATTTTTTAATGTGCCTTAAACATTCTAGCAGCTAAGATTCACCAAGCAAATAATGCTTAGCAAACATGGAAAATCTCTAAAAGTAGACTTTCAATATTCACACAGATGGACCTGTTTGCAAGATTTTATTTTTGATCACAAATTGTGCATCTGTCTTCATTCTTTGTCAAATAATGATTGAGAGCACAATTCATATTGTAATCTCTGATATACTGTGCACCTGCATATCTACATTAAAACCAAACAAACAAACCTGGTCTTCCATTCTAATTATATGTAGCCAGTAACAGAAGCAGATGGGTTAGCAAATAATAATTTCCTGTTGTGCAGGTTTTTTAGAACAGTTTCCCACTGTGTCCAAGTTCAGCATCTCCTTGATGTTGGTGATCAGAGCTTTGAGAATTGAAAAGTCTAATTTTTGTGGAAGTCACTGGTGGAGTTTGTTCAGGACTAAGAAGAATTGGAAATAACTTCGGTGCACCCTGGGACTATGTTTACATTCCGGCAACTGATGATAATTAGCATTTTCCAGTCATCCTTTGATTAAGAAAGACACTGGTACTATCCATCTGTACTCCTGGCTGCTACACAACTTTTTTGTCCTGTTATAGCAGTGCCATAACCGTGCTGCTGTACTACTGAACTTCATTCTGTTTCTAGTGCTGTTGTGTAGAAGATTGTCCAGGTCATCCTGTATTGTTCCCTGTTAGCTTTGAATCTTGGCCAAGAACTTGAATGTCTTCTTACGAATAATGCTAGAACTCTTTAAGATTGTTGGATTCAGGTTTGCAGCATTTGACTTAAAACTAAGCAGGTGGATTCCACACTTGCTGCATTTTGATGTATCTATTATTAAGACTGTTAACAACCTTCTGTTAGAGAGCTGTTAAAATACCTGTTACAGATATGTCATTAAGAAGTGGGAAATAATAATAGGATATAATGGGAAAAATAATGGAAAATAATACCTTTAGTGACAACGTCTGTATTTACTCTCTACTCTTTAGAAATTCTGCTAAGCACTTTTTTTTTTTCTGTAGTAAACATAAGCAAATAACTCAATAGCCATTTCCTCAACAACTGGACTTGTATTTGTGTTGTTCTGTAGCACATGAACAACGGCATTTTAATTTTGTGTTTGTATGCTGGTGGACATGTCCAGCTAGAGAGCATGGCATGTAGATTACTTCCATCAATACAAAACCAGGAACATAATTTCATACAGTATAATTTCATAAAATCATATCACCTATATATTGCTGAAGGGCAGCAATGTTTGTAAGCAGAGTGATGGTTGAGAGGTTAGTGTTCATCATGAAGGCAGAACTACCTGAACTGGAGAGGTGATGGGACCTCTGAGCACTTGTGGGCATGGATTCAAGCTGGGTACTGCAAGTTAGGATAAACAGAGTAGGATCTCTGTCTGTGTAGTGAGCAGCTAAGTGTCACTGCAGTATTAAGTAGTAGTTTATTGAGAGGATCCTTTAACTGCATAATTTAATTTCTTTCTTAGTGTCAGTTGGTTAAATATGTAGTCTACCCATTCTGTGTAAAAGTTTGTAGTGACTTTTTCTGCTTGTTTTTATAAGATATAGTTACAGTTAAACAAAAATTCCAAATTGTCACTCTAACTTGTGAAAGAAATAAGCTGTTCAAGCTCCTGGCAGTTTGTAGAATTTTGCAAGTGTTCCTTTGTCTGCTATTTCATGGGGACGCTGTACTGTCATAAGTGGATAGTATGCTTGGTTTAATTTAGATAAAATAAACTTAGTGTAAACACTGTATTGGAGGCATCCATTAAAGTTTTTGTGCTTAACAGTGGAAATCAGAAGTTGTTTTTAATTCTTCTATCTAGGAGATAATGAAGATAATTGGTTTTAACAGCCAGTGGCCACATTTTATCCAATTTACCACTGTTCTGTCATTTCATGTCTCACTTTCATCAAATCTAAGTTTCAGCTAGGTAAACTTCTATTTGATGTACCAAGCATATTTTAATTCAGTCTCAGCTATTAGTTTTTTATTTTTTTAACTTGCTTTTTGACTTGTACCCTTCCATGACCTTGGATTTTTAGGTGTTCTAGAAATGCTCAGACAGTATATCTGCCCAGACTATGCAAATGGAAAATAGGTTCTTCCATGTTTCTGACTTCTGTTTTAGCCACTCCACAGAGGCAAAAGAAGACTTGTGCCTAGTAATGCTGTTGATGAAATGATGTGTGATAATGTGCAATATCCTGTGAACGGCAGCATAGCAAAAGTATCTGAAAACATTAATTTGAAATTTTTAGTTGATTACTTCCCTAATACTTTTAATACACTTGTATTCATATTACATTATGTGGTACTTCTCAGCACTTCAGTCAATTATGAAGCTAAAGGTGAGCAAAGGAGAAAGCTACCAAAACCCCACTGAGGATCTAATAACGTGATGGCTACATTTAAGTCTATTGTCAACTCCTTATAGCATTTAAAAGGTGACTTCGAATGTGACAATTTACAGCCATTTGTTCTGATTTGTGAAGAAGGCCAGTTCTGTTCACCTTCTTTTAAACAACTTTTAAATTTTGCTTTTGATGAGGACTTGCACAAGAGTTCTGCCTAAAACTTGCATTCCTCCATTTGAAGCCAGCCCACAGTGCTGGACAGTGTTTAAGACATACTGGTCCAGGGAGCAGAGAACAACATATTTTCCCATTCAGAGGAAAAGATATCTGGAAATTGGTCCATATTTGAAATATTTGTTTTTGGCTAAAGATATCTTTCATATTTCCCCTAATTCCATGGCTAAATTTGTACTGCAGTAGTTTTAAACATTGGGGTTTTTTTTAATTGTGAAGGGATGGGAGAGGATCTAAAGAAATTTTTCATTTATCTAAGAATGTCATTTGGTTCTAGTGTCGTGTAACTTGAGGATGCTGTGAAGCCCATGGAATTGGTTTGCATCAGTCCTGGTTGGTCTGGATTAGACGGTTGCTAGGTACATTTTTAATTTAGATGTTAGAAGCTCCTGCTAGTTAAAGTGATTATATTTCATCCCAGCTGATCATTATCTAGTACTGATATCCACTTCCACAGCTGCTGTGATGATCAGACTTGCTTCTCTGTACCTAAGATGCAAATGTAAGACAGTCTGAAAGTCACAACAGGTAGCCTGCATTCAATTTGCTAATATTGGTGAGATTCATGTTTTCTTTTTCCTCTCAAAACTTTGTGTGAGAGATCAACTGCTATTGTAAAGGAAAGAAAACCATATTCATTATTTGTGAGTGAAAGTGGGCTTCTTTCTGACAACATACTAAATTGTATGCTGATGGTGTATGTGGAGATTGCTTTATTCTGAAATATCTGCAGAAAAGGGAAAACTTGTGTTTAAAGAGTGTAATTGGAAATTTATATATATATGCTTATATATATATATTTATTTGTGTGTGTGTATGTCTAAATAAATAAAGGCCTCTGAATACATACTGGTATGTAACCTTATTTTTTAGCTATGTGCTGATGCAGTTTTGATAGCTTGACAGCAAAATTTCATTTAAAATGGATAGATAGCAGGATTCTTTTCTTTAGGACTTACGAATTTATTTTGAAATCTGCCTCTTGACAATACCCCTTGTTTTTGTTGTTTGCAGTTGTTACATGCTTTACCCTTTTGTAATTTTGTCATCAGTGCAGGTCAGAGATGAGATGTTCAATTGCTGGATGTACTTGTTAATATCAGAGGGAAACAGAGTGGATCCTTTGCAGAAATTTTGGCTTTGTACTTTATACAGGGATACGTCTAGGACTGTGGTGTATCTGAGTGCAGTAATGATGGAGTATTATCCCGACCAACATCTTTTCATAAAACCACATTATTTTGTTGTGTTCTTAAACAAAGTTGTGATGACAATGAATGAGGCGGTAGAGTTATACTTACTCTTCATCAATTTCTTGTTAAGGAAATTAAGGTAATATAGATGCTGAAGGTAATATATAAAAGTGACTCTTGAGGACGCGGGAGTTATAGACTAGAGGTTAGGTGAGATGTTTGGAGTATATAGGAAGCATGTTAATAGGTCTGAAAACATTTATGAGGATGTAAAATCTCCCTAGTTAGATAGTAAAGGGAGCGTAGTATATATGACGTATGTAACTTTTCTGTATTTTTGAGGACAGTAAAACTCATTCCTAGATCTCAGGACTATAGGCTATGGGTCTGTACCTTTCTGTACATTATGCATTCATAGCCAATGCATCTTTTTGACAAGTAATGTGGAGTCCAACCTACCGACTTCCAAGTATTTTATGTCCACATTTTTTTTAATTCAATATAGCTTTTTGCTTAAAAATCATATAACAGCTACAGTACCTTTTATCTAAAGGTGGCTTTATTTTTCTGCTGACTAAAAAAGAATTAGAATTACCTGTTCCTGATAACTGAAAGTGTTATTTATGCAGGGAAACTTGTTATTATGTTTTCTTCAACTCAAGAATCTGGCAAAAATTTGTGATTCTGTAAGCGAAGGCAACAAGACAGAGTGATTATATATAAGCTGCCAGTAAACTGGCAGTACAGTTTGCTTGTAATTGTGTCACAAAGGGGTTTTGTTGCTGTTTTTCATTCTCTTGTTGATGCTTAAATCACCATGGTTGGACCATTAACCGTAGCTGATCAGATTCTCTTCTTCAGTGCAGTAGGCTTGTGTGAATGGATATGGTGAGACATTCGCTCCTTATTAAATTAGAATAAAAACATTGGTGTGTATGTAGAGTTAGAATTCTTATCCCTTTTTGTTGTCTGATTCTTATGGAAATGCTTTCAGGGATGGTTTGTACAGTGAATGTACACATCCTGAATGTCAGAGAGGATGTAGTAGCCTCAGAGCTGTGGGCGGAGGGAACAGATGAAGAGCTTGCACAACACAGGGGTGTAGTCCACAGCTAGGGAGCAGACCTATGTTGTGAAACACTAGGAAAAGAGTTCCTTACGTCTTGATTTCCTTCACGGTCACCAGGGTCTGACCGAGGGGAGAATATTGTGTGACTAAAAATTAAGTTGTATCCTTTGGGTTCTCTGAATTGGGATTAGTAGCATTTCAAAGCACAGGAGGTTACTGCTCTTCTCTGTAGTAACTTGCTTCTAGAACTCTGGGATTTCTGTAACTTAAATCAGTTACTAATGGCCCACCCAACACATAGCTGTCTTCTGACACATCATTTTCACTTGCTCCAGGTCACCAGTTCTCTTCTGTTCTTGTCACCCCCTCGAGGCTGAAACGCCATCGAGCTGCTTTGTATGGCAGCTTCATACTCCACTGGAGCAGCTGTCACGCTGTCCTTCAGGTGAGGCATGGCACCAAAATGCTGACTCTTTGGATGGTACATTTTCCAAAATTAGCAGTGTTTAAATAGAATATCCCAGACTGCTCACTGTGGGAAGTAAGTGGAAGTTACTGCGTTTTCTAAGAAGTGTGTGCATATATGTGTGTGTGTGTGTATATATGTGTGTATATATATATGTATAAACCCATATGATATATATAGGTAACTTGTAACTTTACAGGATCTTACTAAGTAGAGTTAAGGTCCCGTTCAGCAAGGGATAGAACAGATATCTGACGCAAAGTTTATGTATTTCATTCACCTGAAGCTTACCTCAGGCTTGCACTTTTCATTCTCTACTCCCTCTTTTGTAAGAGGACTGTGTTCAGCTCCTTGTGACCACCCTGAGATGTAATAGGAAGTGACTAAAGGGAACATAGGAGCCTGCAAATCATTCTCTAAATATTAGGAAATACTTTGGGATTCTGGGAGCTAAAAACACATTGTAAATTGAAATAAATATTTGTTGTTTCTTGAAGATGTGCTCTGATGATGTACTGCTGTTCTGAGATCATTGGTGTATTAAGACTTATGCAAAAGCTTTATGTTTTATAATTCCATATTGTAAGCTTGAAAAAGCAGAGGGAACACTAAACTGAAGCGTAGGACAGAAAAATTATCCCAACCCCACCTCTGTCACTGACTTTTATGGTATGCTTTTGGCTCTGTCCTGTGTCTTCCAACAGCTTTATTACCATGAAACAGGGGTGCTCTCCACGTTTCTGTGTATAGCAGTATGACGCTTGGTTGTTTTGCGACTTGTTTTAGCACTTGGGGTGGGAAGAGCCACGTTCAGCGTATGTACAGTGAGGGCAATCACACAGTAGTTTGAAATCTCCACGTGGTGAGGAAATGTAATTAGTGAAACAGTTAAGCAGAATGAGAGCATGGATTGACTTAAAGGCAAAGTATACCCCTTGCTTTGGAACAGGTTTTTTGTTACATACTTTTTAATAGCATAGGTTCACTCTGGGGGAAAAAGGGACCACACGACTGCATAATTTTGAAAAGAACTAAGCACATCACACCCTTTAAAGTCTTTGTTCTGGCTAATGAAGACTGACATAGACGGGATTAAAGAGATTAATGGTTAACCTAGAAATCTCTGACTTGAGATTCAAGTTCAGATGATTTAAAATGCAGAATTATTGGCACAGTATCAAAAGGCAGGTTGATTTTTTTAAGTTTAAGTAGACATGGATACATACACTGAGGAAAGGTTCATTTTAGTACCTCAAAACCACTTTTTTTTCTATCAATGTTTTTATCAAAGAGGTAAGTGATTATCATGACAAAGCAAACCAGGTTAAAGGATTCTTAATCTGGTTGTTCCTCAGAGTAAGGAAAAGAGCTTGTCTGTAGCTTTAAAACTTTCTGTTAAACTAAGAAGGAATTTCCTTTGTAGTATAGATTAAGATTAAGGGTCAAACTTTATGGGTCTAGTATATGTAATTTCTTGTCTTTGAACACGGCTATAATAAATTCTTGTATTACAGCTCTCTTGGTAAGATGACTTACATTCAGAATTCAGAAAGATCTCCCTGTGTACATTGGAAGCTCTTTAAACTAGCATTCAAACTAATTTTGAAATATCAGAGAGTAAAGATGGAATAAACATGTAAAATATAACTAAAAACATGTAAATGAGCTGTGTAAATGGCAGTGACTTAATTTTATTCTTTGTAAATCTATTTCATGACTCTGGATTATTTAAAAATATATATAATAAATATATGAATACAAAAATGTGCACACATCCACACGTGTGTTACAGCATCTGTCAGCTCCTAGTACACATTATGATTCTTTGTTAATGCATTTGATAAACCCTTATGTTAGAGTGTGTCACTATACCTTAGTTTAAACCATTGATGTGAAACTGGGGTGGCAGTGTGAACCAGATTTCCATTTATCTCTAGCGAGTCTCTTGTAAGCTCTGTTAACTCAGACTGAAAAATAGTAACTGAAGTACTGGAGTAGTAAATCAAAAGTATTTTAAATCCTTCCCACCTGGCTTTGTAAGAAAATCTAGGCTGTATGTAATGCGTTATTTCTTGTTAGACTTCCAAGTGCAACTGTATAGAGCTGGAAAGAAAGATGATTGATTTCAAGGACTAATACTTTTTTTTTTAATTGACAACATATTAAAACATTGGTGTTACCTCTGTTAGTTTTTTTTTTTTCTGCTTTCATTCCTATATTACTTATACAGTGCTAAGAATTTGATTTCTGATCTAATTATCTCTTTACTATTTTTATCAAAATCAGTTTTGCTTGCATTTTTAATATTTATCAAGAATAACAAAATTTTTGAAGAAGTGTTAAGTTTCCTTTCTTCATATCCATTTTTTTAAATACAGCAACTGAGATATTCTTCTATTGTTTTGCATTTTGAGGGGAGGGGAGATGGTGAAACAGTTTTCCTGGGCACTTTGCTTCTTGTAAATGAGAGAACAGAAGCTGTTGGGTGGGAGAAATGAATATAAATGGTATTTTCAGAGTGTGTGTGACTACTGTACAGACATGTGTGTGTCTTCCTTTGGCTTGTCCTGCTGAGCTTGCTTCTGGTGATAGTTTAGGAAAAGGCAAGCACAGCAAAGGGTTAACTTTTTACTATCAATCTCAGAAAGGCACATTTGCAATCCCTCCCAGTCTTGTCTTCCTTTTTACACCTCATTCGCTCACCCCTGCTGCTCTTCACTTAAGGCAGATCCTTTGACCTAAGCAGATTATTGTAGACGCATGAAGGACACAGCAAGCTATCCGTGCTTTTAAAGGAGGAGATTTTGGCTCCAAAATAGGACACTAAGCTTTTCAGCCTGATGCTGCTTTACCTAGTCAGCACGAGGCGGTGTCTCCGGGTGCTTAGTGGAGTCCTGTGGAATCAGATGGGAAACAGAAGCAGAAGTGGCAGCCGCTGCAAACGTGGGAGCCTGTGCCATTAGAGGGAAGTGATTGCTAATAAGGGCCTGCAAGACCAGGGTTTCCTTGGTTTCCATGACATTTATTAGGTAACACAGAGATTGAATTGTCTCCCACAGTGCTCTTGGGGGATAGGGGGGCAAGGGGATGCTCCAGGGGCACAGCAGAGGACTTACGGCTTGCAGCAACTCATCTCTCTAAGCATGTGAAACTGTGGATTATTGTGCTTTACTTCTTTGTTTGTTTGCTGTTTCTCATTTGTGTTGGTGATTTGCTCTGCTTTATGTTTTTTTGGGGTTTTTTTAGGGTTTGGTTTTTTTGTGTTGGTTTTTTTTTTTTTTTTTTTTTTGGAGGAAGACCCTGGCGTATGCTACACGGTTTCTCAAATTATATTTTCCCCTTTTTATTTAGAGCTGAGCTTGGCAAAGCAAGGATATGAACAATTATACAGGTGGGCTACTCGGGGGGAGTGAAGATATAAGGCATCCAAACAGGTGTTGGCAACCTGCAGCACTGTAAAAATGCCCCTCCAACAGATTTCTGTAGTTCCAGCGCGGGAGACTGCCAGCAATGGGAGAAGTTCAATGGGCAGAAACAAAGAGAAGAGCAAGGAAGTTGAGGTAAGAGGAAGGTTTCGATTTGCTATGGTAGGACGAGTCTGCCTTTGGTAGCAGCCAGTGGGTTTGGCTGCTTAGGAGGGTGCAGGGTGCCGGAGTGTTACACAGTGCACATGGGTGCAGCATGCTTTAGCACACTCACACCGTCTCCTGTGACTGCATCTCAGCATTACAGAAAAAAGGAGCGTATTTAGAAAAAAAAAATGAAGGAAGTTGCAAGCTGCATTAGGGGGTTTTAATATTTTAATTTAGATGCATGCGGTCTGCTTGTACTAACAAACGTTATTCCTTATATGCTGTCAAGTAGCAGTTTCTTTGTAATAAGTTGGGTGAAAAAGTAGTTTTAATGAGATTCTTCTCTCTGTTTAAAAACAACAAAGTTAAAGCCTGCCTTTCTAATACTCATGTGTTATTCATAGCAAATGTAGGAATGAGCTCTATAACTTATTCTTTATTATAATCTAAAAGACATCAGTATTTAGGTTTTTGTTCCTTGACCAACTTTATTTGATTTATAAACATACAAAAGTGTTGTTCCAGCAGTAAATAATATATCCTGTTGTTTTCCAGTTAAGAAGAAACTGCATATTCATTTTAATAGTTAGAACAAAACAATACAGAAAATGTGTGCAATTCTAATGGTATTTTTACCTGTTGGAGTCTCTTTTGCTATATATAGATTAAACATGTATCTGGCAAGACCAAAAAAAAAAAAAGCAACCCTTCCCATCCCAAAACATAAGTAGCCTGTTCCTAGATGTAACAGTAAATGTACATAATATAGACATCTGTTTTTTACAGATTATTCTTGTCTCTGTGTTTTTGTGTTCCTTCTTGCTGTGTGGAAAATAAGGAACTATTGGGAAAACAAACAGGTCTTTTAAGTGTTATCTAAAAGAGGGTGTGACAAAGTGCATCCCTGAAAGAAGTACTGTTTCAACTTTCTTTTTGTGGTTTGTGTGACATAGTTCTCAAGAAATTGTTAAGTTCTACAGATGACTGATACTCATAATGCGTCTATGTGATTGCAGAAAAGTATTGGTTAGCTGGTAAGCTTACGGGCTTTTTTTTTAATTATGTCTTTTTTGCTCAATGTTTGGCTTTGACAAGTTCATTGAATGTGATGATTCTGTTGTTTGTTTGAATACCTAGGCATAAGCAGTCTTCCCTGAATATAGTCCCCAGCTGCTTACTGGTAGCGTGGTCATCAGAGTTCATAATGTCTAGAGATTTGTGGTCTGAAAGGGAAAAATTTTCATTAGGATTTATTCTTCCATTGTTTGATTAAAGATGAAGGTTCAGGTGAAAACAGCTCCTTGTATTAAGACTCAAGATGTGAAAAAGCAGAAGTATAAACTATTATCTATCTTAAAATTGCTCTCTGGCATTGTTTTAATTGATCATTAGAATTAACTGAAGAATATATGCAACATTTACACAAGGGTCAGAAAAGTGTGATAGTTAATTTAGGATGGTGGGGGAAGTGTGAAGCTTCAGAATCATACAGATCTTCTCATGCACTTTTCTGGAGTTTTCTTCCTGTGAAGGCTGCGTCGCATCACTTCAGCAAGACTCCAGTATCTCAGAAAACAACAGTCTTTTCTTGAAAGTTGTGGAAGCTGGGATAATTAAGTTCATGAAAGTTATCTTCGAAAACACATACGTAAAAAACCCCACCCCAATCCCAGAAAACTCCCAACCAGCATTAAAAAATGCTGCTCATTGAAATGTGTTTGCTGAACTCCCTCTGCTGGGCAGAGCCTCCTCATCCTGCTTGAGTACCTGTCTGCTCAGCCCTCAAGGCTCGTGGCTGGGATTTCTGTAGTGAAAACTCCTGAATGCTATTGATCGAGATCGTAGATCAAGTGGTAGAGACTGTGTCTTTCACATATTATCTATAGTTTATGTAGATTACAATGATGTTCGAGTTTGTTTTGTGGATGTAATCTGGGAGGACTGAACCAGCCTTTTTATTGACCAGACAGAGGTTGCTCAGGCTTCCACAGATGGTTTTCAATCCCTGCAATTCCTACACAGCATGGATCTCACAAGGGGAAACTTACTTGCTTATGCTCAGTGTTTCTGTCTGTATTGGTGAGGGTCTTCTGGGTTCATGGTATCCACTGTTACTGTTTCTGTACGTGCTTCCTCTGCCTTTCCATTAGCAGGCATTTTGAGGTAAAAGAGCTAAACAAAGAATTTAAGTGGGCTTCCTAGAGCAGTGAGGGCATCAAGCTGGTTCAAGTTCAGGGAGAGAGGAAAAAATGAAATGTCTGAAAGGTCTTCCAATTTCTGTGATAACAATTGTTAGGATTACATGCCAAATTTTGTTATTGCTAGAGCTTTTTATATGTCTGTATGACAGCATTAAAATCTCTGAAGAAGATTTAATCTTCTGTCTAACTGCAGCGCCCGCTGCAGTGAACTATTTCCAAGTTCACAGTGAATTATGTAAATCTGACTTAAGAACCTCAGTTGCGTATGATTCATGATGCAACTCATTTTGTAACAATTTTAAGTGATTGTAGTTGATCACAGATGTGTTTTATCTGAAATTTTTAGTGTCTGTGCATGGTTATAGATGATTGCCAGATACAGGTCTATTTTTTAAGAACACTAATAAGTGCAGTATTAATTATGGTCCACAAGTGCCCATAAGAGATATCTGACTAATATGAGGAGTACCAGCAATGACCAGCGGGAGCTTTTGAAGGCAATCTTCCTATGCAGTATCCTTTGTGGGAGCAAAACCTTCTGCGCAGTCTATTCCTGTAATTTTTGGGTGATTTGCCTCAATAATTAGTGGAAATTTTAATAATGGATTTTTAATCTAATTTAACTATAGAACTTCTTTGAGTGTAGTTTAAAGATGATTCAGTTTTTTTTCTGTAACAAAGCACTGAAAATGCTAAGGGGGTGTCTAACCTGTTGCAGCAGCTCTGTGCTACATTTCTATATGCAGGTATAATCTTCCACTAGTTCGTTTCACTGATTTAAGGAAGCCTTAACAGTCATTAAGGCTACTTGTTTTGGCCAAAACATTTAATTGAGCAAGTTGTCTGTCTTATTCTTTTACTAATACTGTTGGAAAATACTGCTACTGAAATGAAGGCCAAAGTGTAGAGTATAGGGTGCATTCACAACGTAATGTGGCCTTTTTTGGTATTCAGCAGTTAATTCAACTTTCTTCAGTGTTTGAAGTGGGTAACTGTGTTTCTGTGATGGGTAAAAAACCTTGGGTGTCTGTTTACGGGAGAGTTTGTTAACAGAACTGTTGTTCAAAGTGAATTGTCAGTAACCTAAAGATCAAATTATGTCAGCAGGACTCTAAATCTGTTAAGTTTTTGAAAATAAAACTCACTGCCTTGAGACCAGTGCCATATGAATATATGTTCCCCATTTTATATCTATATGATTAGGCTGGACTTCTGCTTGATTTTCTCTACTATGATAAAAAAGGCTAGAGAAATGTATGTGTTTCCTGAAGAATACGGTTGATGAAATGCCTTCTCTGGCTGAAAATTTTATTATTTATTTGTGAACATACACTGTGAGGTTCATAAGGTAACCTCGGTTTACATTGTCTTGTGTATGGTCATGCATTATAATTGTAAAGTGAGTTAAGTAGTGAGAGTTTTCACACAAAAGAGAAAATTGGACAGGACAACTGAGTAAAGATTGGCAAAAAATACTAACCTGGAGTTTGCAAGGGTCATAGCATAAACTGCCATGGCTACTGCAGAAAAATAAACTTGAATGTTGTATACTCAGAGTGGTAGGAGTACATTTATAAAGGCCAACAGTAAACATCATTGTATGGCAGAGAAGATACTCCTTGCTGCCAAACTAAAATTTTTCCCTCATGTTGTAGACACCGTACCTGTTCAGCTTAACTGTTATTTTACAAAATGTGATACTGGAGAATGTACATGCTGTTTTTAAAAAATGAACATGATGTGCTCCTGTCCATGAGAAGAAAAAATTAGGTCTGTTTACCTGAGTGTAATCATCTGAGAGAATACCGGATATTTAACTAAAGAAGGCAGTGACAGACATGAGTCAATCTTGTTATGGCTATGTTGCAATAATTTTACTTAAAAAAAAAAAAAAAGCCTTTGGAATTATAATATGGCTTCTGGATGCATTCATATGGTAGTATGACTTGCTTGTTACAGTCATGAGTCTTATGTCCATTGACCCAAACCCAGTATCCTGAATATGTTACAATATTTGATATTCTGTAGTTACTATTAACAAGCAATGACTTTGCCATGTTATTATTGTTTTATTTTAAAGTTTTGATTCTTTGCAGGGGAAAAATACTGCTTGTAAATTACCGATAAATGGTTTTTCTACTTATACCTACTACATTTCTTTAGGCTTAATACCTTTAGTTGTTCTGACAGAGGTGATGATGATTATTAGTTTCCTTCACAGAACTTAGTAGAATGTAATAAGATACAAGGAGGAATTTTCTTTTTCTTCAATACATAGAAAAAATAGATGCTCCTACGTGAGTTTTTAAATCTGCCTCTTTAAACATATTTCTTTTTCCCTCAGATCCTTGCTCACTGTTTATCGTACTTTGGCATGAAATTTAATTCTGCATACTGCGCAGTTCTGTGCTGTGAAAGAAACACTGGACCTCTGTCTGTTCTTCAGCAGTGTTTTCATGTTCTGCCATCTCAAAGGCAGAACGACAGCAAGAGATCTGCAGCTTTTGATGCCTTAGGTGTTATCAGGGAAATACTTTGACATTTTTGGAGAGAGTATGGTGAATTAGACTTGAACTTGGTAGTTTTACTGTACAGTTTGTATTTTAATGTGTTGCTTGAATGTATGCCCATTAATTGTGAAGAGCGGGCATTTTCTGTATGCAGATCTTCTCTCCAAGTCAGAATTGAGTCTGAAACCTAATGGTTATTTAAAATACCACTTTAGAGTAGCTGCTAACATTTATTTGAAATGCCGGACTAGAGTTACTGCTAACGTTTACCTTAAAGCTTGTAAATAATATTTCAGGAGACGTTGACATGCTTTTTAAGGGAGGAGGCAGTAACTGAATGTTCTTAATGGGAATGAATTGTTTTACGTATACCTATATTACCTCACTTGTTACTTGCTTGACTTTAGATGTAATGATAGATGAAATACTTTTAAAGGTATATAGTTTCTTGTGTGCTACGAAGAGAACAGTGCTTATACATTTCTATTAAATGATTTTCATGAGTTGTGAAGTACATACAGAGATATTTGATACTTGAAACTTGTCTGTAATTAATGAAGAAAGGTAAAGGTTTTACATGTCTATTCATGTCATTTTATTGCCTTACAACCTTAAGTCAAGCAGGTTTGTTTTGGGTTACTTTTGGGGTTTTTTTGGTTTTATTTCGTTTTGTTGTTTGAATTTTTTTTTCTTTTAGATGAGGAGGCACAATATTTAGTGTAGTTAAATTTGTTAGTAGCTTTGATCACTTTACCAAAAGGTGAAATTAGAGTAACTCCTGTTCTGTGAAAATGGCACTTACACTAGTGCTAATAAAATAGCAGATATTCTCTGGGTGGCTTGAGGCATGCAATGCAAAGAATAAAAGCCTTAGACTTCCAAGAAATTGATTCAATAATTATTCAGCCAGATAACAGATGTTTGTGGTTTTGTTGCTGATTATCTTAAATTATCTTCTTAAAGGTTTTTAGGTATAACTCAACAGATAAATAGATATGGTCATTTATTACCTAACATATAGGTGGATTTTTTTTTACAGGAAGCATAAGGATGTTTGTTTTCAAGTATAGCTGCCTGAAAAGAGTCATGTAATTGCAGTCTTTTTAGGAAGTAGATTTTTTTTATTCTACAAGAGATGTCGGAGTGGGAGAATGGGGAAGGGGAGCTTTAGCATATGGATTAGGTTGCTGATATTCTTTGGCATGTATTGCTTTTCCTTCATAGTTTGTGTTAATGTAAATCTCATGCTGGACACGGTGTTACATGCAATATATGACAAAATCTCTAATCCTGTATATTGAAAATATTGTATTTCTGAAAAGACATCAGAGGTTATTATTTTCTTGACATGACTACGGTCTGGATTTCTATGTTATGTTTGCGTGGAAATCCACCTGTATCTGCAATTATAAGACCGTTCTTCCTGGTGAAGTTTCTCTGTAATTTTGTGGTGATAGATTGCTGTTGTGTTTAGTGGTTGAACTGCTCCCAAAGTATAGCAGTGAATCAGTCTGTGGTGTGCTTAGTTTTCTTTAAGATGCCTTAGAAAGTTAAGTTCTGTATCAGCAAGTCTTCTGACTCCTGTTTGGGAACTGTTATTATTTTGGTCTGCCCTGTGATTCTTATGACAGACATTTTCATGACAGTGAGAGAAAGGGGAAGTGTTACCTAATAGAGGCCAGGTTTGTTCTAATAATTTTAGATCCTTGTTCCTTTTTCATATTCCTGTGAATGAAAAACCATTACTTTGCCACCCATAAGAAAATAATGCTTGCTGTGCTTTTATTAGCAGACTGTAGGATAATAGCAATTCTTTACAGGCTGTTTTTCCTGATAAGATTACGTAAAGGCTACTGGCTGCATAATATGATTGTCAGGCTCTTTATGAAAAGAAGACTGTAAAAGCATATTTCGCCAACTTGAGTTGCTGTGTATTGACTATGTGTCAAATGCCAGTATTGATTTTAAAATTGGTCTTTTCACTGATAAAGGATTTGAAGCTTAAGGTTCCATATCTCAATAGCCTTCTTCCTCTTTATGTTTCTAGCCAGTGCTTACAATCTGCTGACGCATGTCTTCTGATGCTGCTGAAGTTTGACTCCAAGTTTCATGAAGACAGCTTTTAAAATTTCCTTTATCTCTGGAACACCCAGTTCCAATAAATTGAAGGTTTGAGCTTGCATGTGTATTTTTCCTCTCTTACTCCAAAATGGTTCAGAGTTTAAAATATTAGGCTTCAAATTTCATTTGGGTTTCCTTCTAACATTAGTCTGAGATTTTATACAGGAAGCACTGCCATGTTAAAAAGTAATTGCAAGTTTTTCCTGCTAAGTTGTGTTTTTTAAGAACTAATGCAAAACCCCAACAAACCAAAACCAGACAAAAAAAAAATCCTTCTTTTTTAGTTAATGGATGTTTGTTGTGTCTTCAGCTATAACCTTGCATGGCTTACTTAGTTTCATAACTTACTTAGGCCTAGAATTAGATTGAAGCAGTGGCTGTAATTGAGACAGTTTCCAGAATGCATTGTAGTGCCTAAACCTAGTAGCTGAATGGGGCTGCTCTGGAACTGGAAACAATTCAGGAAGATGAAAAACTGATTAACTATTCTATGGTTGTTTGCTCTAGGTGCCTTTCACGCTGACTTCCATTATAAACAGTGCTCTGTGAACCATTCTCTCTGTTGCAGATGCTTTTCTTCTGGGGGTGACATGTTGCAAATACAGTTCAAATGAAAGTCATCTAATGCAGAACTTACTTTGTCATCAGCAAAGCCTATGTTCTGAGACTCATTTTAGAGCAGTACTGTCAAATCTAGACAGCGTTTTAACAAGCAGCATCCATAGTCACATATACCTCACCAAATCTTGTTTGGATCAAAGAGAACTCTCAGGCACTGAAATCTAGTTGATTGCAATGATTCAACGAGTTAAGGAACAACATCAAAGAGGTTCAAATTGCTTGAGTTTACTGACAGATTTGCAAAACTTGTGATGCTAGACCTACCAGGTGTATCCAGTTTTGAATGAATCTAGCTATCTGAACAAGAAAATTTAAAGGAAAAAGCCTGTGTGTTCAGGTACACAGACACCCCACACATAGAACTATATAAAATTATTATTTACGGTAAGACTTAATTCTGTTTTATAATGATGAACAAAACAATACTGAATTTCTGAGTTTTTCTTTATTTTGGACAATTTTTTTTTTTTTTTTTTTTTTCCTAAGGCACAGCAGACTTCCCCAGCTTGAAGGTTAAAGGTGCTGGAGCTGAATGGGATAGTGGTTATATCAGTGTTGTGAAAGCTTTACTGCACTCTCTCCAAGTTTTCTAACCACTTCCAGCATTTTTCTCTGAACACAAGAGATCAGACACAAGTGGGGATGTGAATTGTCTTTCCCAAACCCCATGACAGGGTTTTATCACCATTACAGGTGGCCAGTGACAGGAAGGCCTGTTAAAATCCTCTAATACTGCTGCTGTCCCCTACAGTGAGGAAGGGAGGTCCCAGCATGCAGAGTGGTAGTGCTGCTGTGAGCTCAGCCTTGCCAAAACGTGTTTCAAGGCTCATTGGTGAGGAATCCTCGCTGTAAGCCAGTGTCTGCAGGTAGTGTTGTTTGGCCCTTCTGAGCCACAATGAATGTATTGAGTCATCACTGGGTCTCTTATCCATGGCCAGTCATTTAATGCATGAAAATAATGTTATTTTTGATCGTAGTTTTTCTGCTGCATTTCTCCCTCCTCCCTCCATTATCTGCATTGCTGTTCTTAGATTTATATTAATATCTTGCTTAATAACACAACTCTAAGAATGAGCATTGAATTCATAGATTTCATAGTCCCAGCATTAGCCACCAGCCAGCCTGGATGGAAAATTTTGAGTTCATTTGAGATCTTAATGTAGGATTCTCTGTTCTCCTGAATTGCTGCTGTCCAGGTGTTATAGGAGAAATATGACAGAAGCAATTTTCTCTCTGAAGCTAATGTAACCTTTATTGTCAAATAGCTAAGCTCAAATAAATAGATTATGACATAACTGGGAATAGTTACCCTGCTGTTGCTATTTGCAGTACAGTTCACAATGCTGCCATACACAAGTGACAGACCTGTTTTATAAACCTTTGAGGAATCACTTTAGTATCTGTTCTGAAAAAAATTATTAACCCACAGCATTTTGCTAAACTCATTTTTCCTGAATTAAGAAAAAATAGGTGAAAATGTAAACATCCGATGATTCATACAGTTTTTTTTTTCTAAAATAATTACCCCAAGTAATATATGTATCTGTGCATGGCAACTTAATGTGCAGAAAAGTCAAGTGCGGGTTAAATGTGTCTAACTAAAGTTTAACTAAAGCTTTTATCTGCAACATGACATCTTTTTTGTTCTTGTTTTTCCCTTGGCAGCCCTACATTAAGACTTGATAGTTTCTGGTGTGCACAAGCGTATTTTGTTTGCCATTCACTTTCCGGCAGAATAGCATTTGGCACTGGGTAGAGTCAGAAGAGTGGAACATGTAAGAAACAAATGCTCTACTTCTACTAGTAGTGAAGTATTACTCTGTTTAAAATAAAAACAAGCAAACCCCTCTGATGTTCTAGCTGTTGTATGAAGTAATTAGTGAAAGTATACTTATCTTTGAAATCAAACATTATGACTGCAAAATAGGTTTTATATATCCTTACATTATTGATAATGAACACTTTTGGTAACACTGAAAATGATAATATTGTCTGATGAAGTACAAGTGGCATTAAGTGACACAATAGGATGTCAGAGTTCTCAAGTCTGTAATGCAAATACCTATTCCCAATTTTGTGGTACTTTAGTTTAATGAGAGAAAATCTAAACAGTATTTCTTTGTTCTCACTCTGCCTGAATTGCTGCAGTTAAAGACATTTAATGTTGAACTGCCATTTCAGATGTCATTTGTAGACAGATTCACTTGCTGCCCTTCCCATGATGAAGAAGAAAAAAAAAGTAAACTTTCATGGAGATTCAGCTCTCTTTTTTTCTTTCATTATTTGCTTTGCATTTTGGTCTATGTGCTGGAGGCTTCTTAGTTGTTAATTCTACTGTCTTTTATGATCTCGGCTGACTGCTGCAGCTGTGTTCAATATACTGCCTGAGTAATTAGGCATTTTTAAATAAGGGCTTTTTTTTTTTAAACCTTAAAAATATTTATTAAAAAAAATGAAGAAATTGCAACTTAGTATCTGCAGCAGAGTAAATTCCTGAAAACTTGATTTCACTCTGAAAGAGGTTACGATTAACAAATGCAATCTGTGATCTGTGAGAGAAAAGTAAATTTTCCATTGGCCTGCAGGGGAGTTACAGTGCAAAGTTTTTTCTCTTCATTCTGTGAGCCTACTAGCTTTTCCTCCTTCCAAATTTCTGGTAAGTATCCTGGAAAGTAAGTAAAGATTTTTGAGGCACTCGAGCTCTGCCTACCTACTCTGGTATATTTCAAGGAATTCTCAAACTGTGAAAGCATTCACAACTTCGGCAGTTTGGGATCCACGCTTTAAGGCTCTGCCTATAGTCCATAAGGTGATGACCTGGCTCTGCATGTCTGTTTGGGGGTATTGCTGCAAGCGCTTCCCCATCAGAGACCAGTGATTCAGGGTTTACACTTCAGAACAACCCTACTCACAAGACAAGACTCACAGCTTTTAGAACACTGCTGCATTCACAGGCTGACTCCTGAGGACAGGAGAGCTTGAGCTAGAAAGAGATTGTGTCATGGAACAGATTTGGGACCCTTATCTTGTCTAAGCTGATCTAAGTGCAGCATAGAAGGTTTGTGCACTGTAGAAGAGATGAGTATTTCAATAAACATTTACCTTGTAGCAGGTGCTTCTGATGCTTTCAACCATCTTAGTAATGAGAGGTGTGAGAAGACTATGTAAGTGCAAATCTCATCAGGAAACAATAATGAGTATTCAACTGACATTTTTGGCAAAGGGTATATGAATTAAAAAATGAAAAGATATTTAAAAAGCCTAATCTTGATTTAGCGAGCACAAAACAGCAAACCACTTATTTTTGCAGGTTTTCGATGAGAACTGATCTCCCTGTGTGCTGAGTACTTCAGTGAAATGCTAGATACTTTCAGATAAGGAGATTTAAGAAATTCCTGGGTCATCAAGCATCTTTTTCCTTGTTAGATTCAAGTCCCAGTTGATATTTCAACTAAATAGATCTTAGCTGAATATAGGCTGAGGTCTTCTTTCTGACCAGGAAGGTGTTTGGATATGAAACACAAGTTTCTGTAGTACTTCAACTTCTGTTCTGTAGATACTGACTCTCCCATATTTCCTAGGGTAATCTTTTGACTTAGTGCTCTATCTAAAGTTAGAAAGGTGTGTTGTGGGTTTTTTTGGTTTGGGTTTGGGTTTTTGGATTTTTTTCCCTAATGAGCTTTGGCCGTTTTACAGTCATTAGTATCTTTGCTTCATCTAATAGGCCTTATCATTTCTGGTTGTTGAGTACTGTATGTACTGTCTATATGTATATATATAGTGTATGTATCCTACTGTATGTAGGAGCTGCTCTGGCTGTAAAATTAGTTCTATAAGAAAAGTGAAGTCTGTTCTATGCTAGCGGTATTTTTATATGGCATATGGATTGTTTTTCTCTGTGTTTCAGCAAGTTGTAGGGTCTTGTCTTTTACGGTAATCCCAAAGGGGTTTTTTAATGCCTCATGCAGCTACCTAGTGATAAAACTTATCTAAAATTGTAAAAAATCGAGGCTGTCAGAGAAGGAATAAAAACACCTCCAATTGGTCCGTATGAACAGTGTTTACTTGTGAGTGGCAGAGAATCAAATTTTGAAAAACCTGAATCTCATAAGAAGTCTTGCCCAACTTTACTGATTGTTCGATGTAAAAGGACTGGTTTTGGAACAACTGGAAGAAGGGTTGCTGTTTCAGGGTAAAGGACATGTTCCATTTTATACACAAAGCAACAGGGATCTTTTACCAGGTGTCCTCATAAAGTCAGTTGCATTTGGTATAATGTTAGGGCCAGCAAAAAACACATTATGAAACATTGGCCTTCACTTCTGCACCTGAAAATAATATGTCTGAATAGCAATTATTCGTCATGCGTGTCAAATTATGGATATAAAAACAGCAGAGCGTGTCACTATGAAAATCAATTCTAAACACTTTGCGCATTGAGTAGATGCTCCATAAAATTCATCTTACATAAAAGGAATTAAATGCATGGGCCATAAAGAAGTGTGCAACAGAAATGCCTTTAATTGTGAATTTGTGGGGTTTTTCTGTGCAAGAACAAAAGATTTAAAGGGAAAAGCTATCAAAAAATGCCCACTTCAGAGAACTGAGCAGCTGGTAGAAGGTGCCCCTTGTCAAAAGTGGCCCTACTGATCATGTTATTACTATGAGTTTGTACAACTTTTGTGACCATTGGAGAGCAAGAGTCGGCAACTTGAAGATGCCAGATGAATGACCTATGGGTATGTGCCTGCAAGTCTCCAGAGTCTGACTTCTATATGCAGAAGTCTCTGGCGTGGGTCAGAAAAATATAGGAATTATCTAACTTAATTACTTTTTCCCAGTGTCATGAGCATCTGAACATATTTCTGCAATTGCATTTAACCTTTTGGGGTTTTTGTTTGTTTGAATATGAAACTGAAATTATGCATAAAAATTAAGCAATATCTCATCAAATAATTAAGAATAGATTGAAAGCTCCATTTCAGACGGAAAATAATGTTGACGCTCGTGATCAAACCTTTAGAGTATCTGCTTTATTTTTACCTAGGGTACATGGAATTGATGTGTGTGAAATTGTTTTCAAATATTTCTAATCATCAAATAATTATTTTTTGCTCATTCTCCTTATTTATTCTCAATGACTGCATAAAGTCTGTACCTTTCTTCCCGTTTGACTTTTAGAAATGAAGGTTCATTATACCTACTGTGTTCTTATTTTTCAGATTTAGAGTAAGATTCAAGGAGGAAAAAGTGCATACAATACATGTGAAATATTACATAGCTGTTAAATGCAGAATTGTATTACAGGATAGAGTGTTTGCAGAATTTTTGGTTAATACTAAGTACCGCTTTCTCAGTGTCGTCTTTTGACTGTGCAACTTTAAATGGGAAACCTATAGACTTCAAATAGGGAGAGGATGCTGAGGACTCTTGATCACAGCATTTGATGGTCCAGTGGCTCCCACTTCTCAAGAGGATAGTTTAAAATGTGGTGACAGCAAAATTATTTAACATGAATGATATTTCAAGGAATATTTTATTGCATTTTGAGGTCCCCTAGAGTCCAAATTTTTATTGTTATGTCTTAGAGATTATTAATGTGGATTTAATATGAGAAAGTTCTGCACGTAACATTGAGACCCTCTAGAGCAGAAAAAAAAGAATTTCCACAGGGGAATTAAGGGTGGGATACCTGCAAGAACAGAACCGTACTATTCAGTGGCATAAAATAATTTAGTAAAAAAAGAAAGAAGATGCTAAACAGAATGGCTGTGGCAGGTTGACGGCACTTTCTGTTGTAAGATTTCTTTTCTATGAAACTCGCACATTCTGGAAGGGCACACTCACGCTGATCAAGGCTCACTGACAGAGCTTTGAACTAGACTTACAGGGGGAGGGCAAGAGTATCAGGCTAGCCAGTGACAAGCTGTGGAATGGCATGCCAAGGTTAGAGGGATGAGGTGCTAGCAAGGGCTAGGTATGGGCAGGTATGGTTCAGACCTCATTTTATCTGAGTAAGCTTCACCCCATGACATGCATGCATGCATACATACATGTGTATGTATGTGTATGTACACATTTCTTTTAAAGAAGCTTGCTAACATGAACAAATTGGCAATACCCACAGTTAATGTTGCTCAACATTTTCCATTATGAAGGTGTTTTTAGTTGCTAACAGTTTTGCTGAACTTGAACTGTTTTCTCCATGCTGTCTCTCAGTTGAAAAGATTCAAATATGATGATATAGGTATGCCCCTGAATAAAGCTAGGGAAATTGCTTATTTGTTTGTGTTAAAGATTTAAAATAAAAACATGCTTGCAGTTCCTAGTCTTTGCTTACCTTTTGTCAATAGTATTTGCCAATTTAATCTCCCAGAAGAAAAAAAAAATTCCTACAGAAAAAAAAACAACAACCACAAAACAAAACAAAAAAACCAAAACCCCACCTGTTTTCCTCTGTGGCAGTATTTATGAAAAAAAACTCCTCTCTGAGTACCTCAAAAATACACTCTAAGTAAGACTTCATTTTTTAGTTTCATCATGCAGTGGCAGAAACTTTAATTCCATAATGAATTATACCATTATGACTTTTCTTGTGGTTTGAAGTTTCCTAAATGCCTAAATCCGTAGGGGGAGGAATTTAGATAGTAAATGGCTCAAGGTATATTTTCTTTACTTTTTTTTCCAGTATTATCTCTGCAACTTCTGAGATTATCTGCCTTTTTGATTTTACTGGCAAGCATTCAAATTTAGTAGTTGGCTTTTGTAATAATTTAAAACTTAAATAAGTTGTGTGTATGACTTGTCATGACTGACAGCTGTTAAGATAGTACTGTTGTTAAAATTATTGCATGAGCTAGAAATTGTTGAGTGATTTTTGGGCTAACCCTTTACTTTCCTTCCATTTAATTGTAGTAAGTCACATACCAAATTTAGTCTTTATTTAAAAGTTTCTCCCTTCAGTGCCTGGTTTCATTTCAGTATATTGGCTGTTCTGATAATGCAGACAGTTCTGTAGTGCTGTTAAGTCAGACTGGTGATATGTGCTGTGTAAAACATAGATTACTGTCTGATAAAGCAATACCTGTACATCTGTAATTGGTTAATGGGTAAATATTATTTGCATACATTTCCTGACATAAATCTCCCATTTGAAGCAGTTTTTATACTCAGCTGTACTTTCGCAGTTTTCATTTCTACAGTGAGACCCCTCATTTTCCATTTTGTCTAATGATACAGTTTAATGCTGGTTTCTAACAAAGAATAGCATTTTAGGAATTTATCTGACCAAGAACACAAGAGCCATAGTTTCATCGAATTTTGAGGGCTGGTACTTCAAAATTTCATCATCTGTGAGACATAAAAGATATTGACTAGCATAAATTGTATCTGGTTCCCTTATCCTTTTTCTCCTCTACCCAATAACTGCTGTAAAACGCTGTGGCAGCGGGCTAGAAGCCAACAAACGTTTGGTGTTATACACACTTGATTTCTTTTCTTTTTTATTTTTTTTTTGCATAGTAAAACCAGGTGAAGAAGTTGTAAATCAAACCTATTGAAATTCCAAGCATGCAGATCGGTGCAGGGAGAGAGGGTCTTATTTTTGCTTCATCAGACACCCTAATATTTTACACAAAAGCTTACAAAGTTTCAGTAGTCATTTGGAAATACTGTGACTTCTAAATTTGTTTCAGTATCAGTAGCTGTAAAACTTTTGTCTTGCTCTCCACAGTTTATGTTATGCAAAAACTTGAAATATGTTCTGCTTCCAAAATGCAAAAAGGCCATGATGCCATTTAAGAGTGTAGTTGGACAAGTAAGCCAGCAAAATGTACAGCCATAGTAAACTGAGCAGAACACATTTGAGAGGCTGATACAGGTTTTATTGTATTTGACTAGGAATGACATAAAGATAAATTCAAGGAGTTCTTGCTCAGAAACATTGAGGAAAAAAGCGGTGCAACAACAAAAAAGCAATTTGGGGAAAGTGGGTCCATTACAGCAGGCCACAGAATTTTATATATTTTCATTTTAACAGGGTCCATTCTTTCTTCGTACATATGAACGTGTATTTATGTGAAGAAAATCCAAAGCTTTTATACTAAGCATAAGTTTAGTCTTAGTGAATTTTTTGTTTATGATATTTCTTTATAAGGATTTCTATTTTCTGTTTAACATTCTAATGCTCTCAAGCTTCAAGATGTAAGTCATGTCACATTACCACTAAATCACCCAGTTAGTTACTTACTGTCCTAATTAAAAGGATTAAAAACATAGAAGTTCACTGTTTAGTAAAGAGTGTGTTTCAGCTGAGAAAAGTAATGGTGTCAAGTTCGAGAATATTACTTTCCTTTGCAAAAGATTGAAGTCCTGTTAGAAAATAAGGTGAATCATAGTTAGCTTGTTTGAAAAAGCAATGAGTCTTAAAACGTTTTATAAGATTCCTTTCTTTTCCCCTGCACATAAAGGAGTGAATGTGTCAGTCAGCATCTTTGGGAGTCAATGGCAGCAACAGATTTTTCATTCCCCTATTGATTAACAGGATGATTTTATTGAAACAGATCTTCAGTAATCCCCAAAGCATCAGAATAAGCAGTAAGTAGAAATCAGGGAAAAACATTCCTTGAATGTTTTGTTTTATTTTACTTAGTTTCATTTTGAATTGGTAATTGTAATCCACAATACTTTCTTTTCCCCTTAATATCCCATCTTCAGTAAATACTAATTACAGTTAATACATAGCAATTGCTATATTAATGTTATGTTAAATATAGCAAGTGTAACAGATTTTTGTTAACAACGTTGTTACTGTTTCTTAAGCTTATGCAGTACACTGTTACCCACGTCCCATCCTTCATGGGACTGTACTCCATGTTGTTCTAACATAGCTATGAAAGCAGCTCAATTTTCTGCTCAAAACCACCTGAGTGGATCCCTGGCTGTTTATGCCAGGATCATGGAGTCAATACAGAATGACGTAACAGAGCAGAAAAATGCTTGCACAACTGATGCAAATTCAGCTTCTGCTGCCTCACCAAGAGTACCAAAGTCCAGACTCTGAAAGTCTAAATTTTGAGCCGTAGTTGGCTTCTGGACTGTGACCAGCACAGATATTTCACCACCTTATTTATATTCAGGATGAGATGTGACCCCCAAAATCTAGACCTGAACTAAGATAATAGAATAACAGAACAATAAGAAGAATAAATAGGGCCAGCAGTAGTGAAGATACAAGGGTATCATTTGACTTTGTATTGCTAAGTAACTCTACCTTGTTCTCAGGAACTGATGAGTTAGGCTCTGATGAGCCAAACATTTTGGTGCCCAAATAACTTAAGTGCTCTGACTGACATTTAGGTACTAAATTCCTTTAAAAATGTGAGTTTGTGGCATAGCCATAGTGGTTTGGAGAGGCTTCATATTATTATGTAAAAGCATAGATTTTGTTTTTGTTTTCTTTCTTTTTTTTGGAAAATAATGAACTGAATTCAGTAGAGATGTTCTCCAATCCTAACAGTGTTCGAGATCTATTTCTGTTAATGTTTGCTAGAATTTTACAACCAGAAAGTGTGAACAAAGTGAATAATTAAGGGAAGAGTAATGCATATCTTAATTTCTAGGTTACTCTGAAATACGTTCGATTCTTTGTTGAAGAAGTAGTTCAGAATGTAGATAGTATATTGAAGGGGCATATTAAAGGGATTTTATAAGCAGAAAAACCAGTGAGAACTTTAATTGGTCTGTGGTAGCATATTTCCAAGAAACTTGATTAGATATAATTATCTGAGGAGGCTAAGCAGCCCTCTTATCCCCATTAGTGTACTTACATAATATACATTTTAATACCATCTCACAGTAAGGCTACTGATAAACCATAGGAGATACACAGATTCCTGGTGTTGCCTTTTGTTTCTAAAAGGCTCAGAAGAGATACCACTATTCCAGGAAATATGGTTTTCTTCCTTGTCCTCTTTTTGGTGTAACTTATTATAGGCAGTTGTAATTTTCCTGCTGGCTTGGCCTCAGCTATTTGGTTATTCCAAAGGAAGGAAAAAGGTGTTGTGAATAGCTATGTTTCCTTCCCTTGGAAAGAAGATTACACAGCTCATGGTATCTGGTCAGTTTGCTGGTAGCAACCAGGAGTAGGAGGAGAAGAATCATTATTTTATAATTTTTTTTCAGTAGTGAAGAAAAGTGAGCTGCTGGGCAAAAATGGATACAAGAGGAGAGGTATTGCATGTGTAAAGTCCCATGCTAATTGTAAAATGTCTGTATGATGTTACTATGTAAACATTATTAGTAAAAGAGAAGATTAGGTTTTGACATTCAAGAAACCTCTCATTAAATCCTGTGAGTACAGCTCTTACTACTTGTGTATTTAAAAAGGAAAGAATTTTCTCCATGTACTCATTATACCCCCGTGAGTGCAATACTGTCAGAAATGTGTGAACTTCTTGAAATGTCTTTCAGTGGCTCAGTGGAAGATTTTTTTTTTTCTATTTTTATTTGTCTAGGTTTTAACACTGGCAATTTTAGCAATCTAACAAACATGAGGACTTTGGAAGTGCTGTCTCCTTTCACCTTTTTGCTAGGATTTAACCTATTCTGAAGCTTTAGTTTCTTTCTTTTTTTTTTTTTTTTAATGTCTGTGGTGGGTTAACCACAGCTGAACCAGGTGCGCACCAAACCAAACCACTCTATCACTCCCCTTGTCAGCAGGATGGGTGTGGGTGAAAATAAAATGGAAAAAAACCTCGTGGGTCAAGATAAAGGCGGTTTAATGAAGCAAAAGCAGTCTGCATGCAGAAGCAAAGGAAAACAAAAGATTTATTCTGTACTTTCCATCAGCAGGAGATGTCTTCCATTATGGGTTCTTCTAGTATGTGTTCAACAGCCTAAGGATTATGTCCTCCCCTGCTGAGCTCCATGCAAGCTGAAGGTATTTTGAGCAGTCTGGATTGGCAGAGGGTAAATCATTAATATTATAATGCCTTTACGGCTTTCACATTTACAACTTTTGCCATGTTAGTTTCATGGATCCTTCTGGGGCCGAGTGCTGAAATCCAGGATCTTGATTATACTATAATGATCTTGACCTTTGTATCCATTGTAGAATACATATGCTTATTTAAGAAGCAGCCAAATTCTTTCAGAGCTGGACTGAATCTTTAAAAACAGCTTTCTTACAGTACTTCTGTGATAGGTCAAAGTCTAGACATATACTATAAATAGCAATAGCTGTTGATAGTACTAGAAAATATAGGATTGTATTATGTCTCTAACTTTGCTTAGAAGGGCTGTCCTCTTTAGATATACAGAATTGTACAAGAGTTAACGACAGCTTACGTGAGTCAACAAAAGTAATCCTCAAGCAGGATTACATATTTTTTTTCTCTGTCTAATTTCAGTGTAAGGTCCATAGGACTTTTTGTTTGGCAAACCACTGGATTTTGCATTTAATTCTAAGTAATGGTTTTTAAGGAAAACACTTGTTTTTTTTTTCAAAAGAGATGTTCAGATATTACAGTGGATCAATGTTTTTGGTGTTTGGAGCTACTGCGTTTATTGCTTCAGAATACAATATTTTTTGTGTGTGTTTGAAGCTCTCAGAAGACATTTCAAAGAAAACTTCTGGGACACTGCTGCAAGGAATTCATTGTGAACATTTCTTCCTTTGATTTCAGTATTTGCTTTGCTTTTTGATTATATATAAAAAAGGAGAAGTTCTGTTTTAGTTGGTAGTTCCTTTGTTTCTTAGGGAATGAAGATATGCTCCATCACCACATTTATATCATAAATGGTATTAGACATGATCTTAAGGAAATAGAACATTTACTACTGCATTCATTTTTATGGAGGTTTGGCGTTTTTTGAAGGACAGGGTGGAGATGTCAGATTTTTGGCAATTTATGTAGCATTTTTGGTGGTTTTGAGTAATAGTAAGATGAATTATTAATTTCCGGTGGATGACATTTTTAGAAGAGGAGTGAGATATGATGTGAAAGGCTGACATGATCCATTTAACTTGCCAAAGACTTTCTGAATAATGAACTTGTGTTTTTGAACAGTTTATTTGTAGCCATATGTTTTGCTTTGTGTCTGAATTAATAATCTGTATAGCAATTACGATGGTAATGATTTTGTTATCTATAATTTTTTGTCATCTTTCCCTCATTAATACTCATGAAAGCAACAATTATCCTATCTTGAATATAGAACAGATAAACCAACATACAGAAATATCTGAAAATATTATTGTGAATAGTTAAAAAAAGTTCAAAGTACTTGCTTTGCCTGTCTGCCAATTGCTTACCTTTTGCTACAAGGTCAGTATTGATTGCAACAAGTTTACACAGACGTATGTGAACACATGCACAAGTCCAACCTCAGAGCTCACTATAATTGTTCCTGCATATATAGAGATGACTGCGTTGATGTATTTCCGTAGTGTTTCCCAGTCTGTCCTTGCCCCCTCCCTTAGCTGTTACCTGTGGTGCAGTCATCTAGCACAGAGTAATTTACTGTTACTTCACAAATCTCTCATTTCAGGCCTAAGTGTTGTGTTTTATTGGACTGTAAGCTTATGTGGAATGCCACTGAGTTTTGCACTTGAAGACAAGTTCCTTAGTTTTCATTCCTGTTTCTGACTTTTAATTGTGCTGTTAAAACAGAAGGTACAAAAAAATAGACTTGATTCTGCTCTTTGTGTGCAATTAATATTAATATTTCTTTACTAGGTTCCAGACACTTTCATCTGTATGACAAAAAGTAGACGTGTGAAGAGAGAACATTCTGTAGCTTGTGATTTTTTTGGGGTTTTTTTGTTTTATTTTATTTTATTTTTTTAATTTTTGGATAATACGTGATAAGGCAGGAGATCCACTTCAAAGCTTAGGCTGATTTGGCAGCATTTGTATTTGGAAAATTCATGTAGTAGTTAATATTTCATGGCTAACATTGAAAAGGAAATGCTGAGCCTACGGCACCGTTTTTATTGTTGCTAGTCAGAAACAAATTGCAGTATAGCTAAACTTTGTACTGCTTGACTATATACTTAGTGATACTTAACTGAGCAGCTTTCTCTGCAATCTGAATGTTTTCAATAGTGGAAGATCTTAAGAGGAGGAAGTAAGTGTTTTTTAAAAAAATGTCATTTTCACTATAGGATTGGCTTGCTGCTGTCAGCATGCCAAATTTGAAACCAGATTGCAAGTTGGGGAGTGTGTTACAGATCCTATTTTCAGCAATGTTCATCTACTGAGAAAGTATTAAATAAATCCTATGTGGAGAGTGATAGAGGTACACCATGGAAGGCATCCAGGAAATGTGATCGCTAACTGAAAAAGCAGACACCTCTTCATTTTTGGACTAGTCAATTTTTGTATCTTCCTTCCTCAGTTTCATATCTTCTCCATTCCTTGCAAAATGTTGGGTAACACTTATTCCCACTGAACATGCTATAAATTTTATCAATCCGTCCATCACAAAGTATTAAAGTACACTTGTAGTACTTATAAAAATTTGCCCTACAGAAGTGGTGATAATATTGCTAAAAGTGCCTGGAAAACAGGTTTCTCATAAGCTCTGGTTATTGTTTTTCTTACTCCCAACTGTCATCTCACTTTGCACTGAAAGAAATGTTGTATGTCTTTTCCCTTTGTTGTGCTGTGCCCACCCAGAAGTTTGGGTTTCTTTCCTCCTAATCTGTATGTGGACATAGTAATGAGTGTAAGGAAGAACATGGTCAGCATGTGCAACAAGGGAGAAATAGATCTGATCATATACACTGTTCCTGACCATTCCTGATTCTTTTACAGCTGGGCCTCTTGGCAAAGTATTTATTTTCCAGGCCAGATTTCAACTTGCTCATCATTTCAAATCTAAGTTTCTCCTCAGCAAAGATGTGCTTTCCTGCCAAATCTCACCCTCCCTCCGTTTTGAATTTGTTCAAAAATATGCCACAAGAAACTGTATTTAATTACTTTAGGGTTTTAGAACTTGAGTTAAGGGATTTGAAGAGAATGATGGGCAGAAATCAAGTATCAACTCAAAAAGGTAATTGTTTCAAATAATCAAGACTGCTTCAAAGAGCCAGACATTTACAATTAAATGCTTTCTAAATTGTAGCTTTAGCTAATAATTTTGTTATGATACTGTCCGAATCATCACACAAGAGGCGTTACATTTTAGTGTGTTTAAATTAGAGTAGCTGGATAGAATGTTGATTTCTGATCTTTGTTTTTTTAAAAACTGTCAAACAATATTACAACACATAAGGTTGATGTTTCTAATATTTAGAATGTTGTGCCAGTGCTATGCTTTCTGCTGTGTGTTTGTTTCCAGTCCTTTTATAAAGAGAGGTTTACCATACTTCAGGCAAACTAGACCTGAGTCTTGTGGTTATGGCAGAGAGAATGTGGAAGTCTTTACTCAGAAGTATGTTCAGGCAGGAAATTTAGTGTTCTCCCATTGTGATACAAGTTCCTTTCAATTCTCTAACCTGAATTACATAAATACAATTTTTTACTGTGTTAAAATCCTTGATGCTTCAAATGTTGTTCAAGTGAGGCAGTGAGCATGATTTACAGTAAAAGAGAGAGGCCAAGTAAATTTTTTTAATCAGCATTATCTGTATTCGATATCTGACATAAGGAAGGTGTGTCAAATGAGATGCTATCAAGATGACCTATTCGTTTCTAACTTATGTTATTAGATGTGCTAATTGACACAGGAATGAATGTAATTATTTCACTGTAGAAAATATTTTGTGTTAGAAAATAAATTTTTCTTAACATGAACTGAAATCAAGTGTAACAACAGGGGAAAGTACATTTATGTGGACATATTAGTCTGTTTTGAGAGAAATGATCCTCTCCTCAGAAGGTTATAATATATGGTATTATTTGATCACAAAAAAAAAAAAATAAACCATGGTTGTATTGTTTCAGAAATTTCAGAAATTAGTAGTTTTTTGGGGTTTTTTTGTGGTTTTTTTTTTGGTTTCAGTACAGAGCCCTAAACTTCCTTAAAAATTCTGTTATATTAGATGTCTTTAGAAGTTGTTGAAGCTAGAGACTATTCAAATTGGATATTGACTTCATTTCTTCTGCCAAGCAGAGAAATTTCTTGACAAACTTTATTGTGTGGTTTTTTGTTTTTGGTTTTTTTTTTTTTAATTTTCTGGAGCAGATGTTTGTCTTCTATGTGAGACATAAATTGTAGGATATGGTAGAGGTGATGAAGTTTACACTTTTCATAGCCTTCAAAAGTTGTTGTAAAATCACCAGCTGTGTTCCCATGGGTTTATCACTCAAATGCCCTACTTACATGATCCTTGAAGTTCTGGGAATGATAGATTTCATCGAGTCAGTTCTTGAACCAAATAATATAGATTTGCTTAATTAGGTGAAACATAATCTTGAAATATGATATTTCGATTTTTTTTCAAACTCTTAGAAACCCTTCTTAAATGCATAAGCCCATATGTTCCTCATGCTGTGCAAAACTGTTCAGAGGGAACAAAGCCAGTTAAAAATTCAGACATCTAGTGCAACTAGGTAGCTGAGGCAGATGCATACTATTAAGAGTTTGCACCAAGATTTCAGTCTAGAATTAAGGATTAATGGGAATTCAAAGCCACAAAACTTTAAATTTTTATTGGTGACTGGAGGATTCCTGACAGCTCAGGTTAGATCTCTTAATGACATGTTGCAAGGACAAAGCTGTTGGGCAAAATAAAACCACAAGTCTACCAGCTCCCTTTAGGCTTTGTAAATTAGGTACAGGACTGCTTTAGCCTCCTGAATGTGGTAGGAGTGGAAGGATATAAATGTTATTGTGAGGCAGTTTTTATTCTCCTTCCTTCCACAGTGTTAAATACCGTGTGTTGTAGAGGTGAAAAACAAAATAACATCAGGTATCTGTGAAAGACTTCACAAACAAAGTTTATGGATGTCACACATTTAAAATGAATGCTTTAACATTAATGAAAATGCCACTAGAGGATAAATGTTAATATATTTTTTCTAATAAAAGAGACAAAGAGAGAATACTTGAGGGAGGAAATTTTCCTTCCTAATTCTCGCTTCATCTAGTCCCAGTAAAGGTTGCTCATTGCATAAATCCTGGAGAATTACTTATTAGAAGCATTTTCCCTTAAAACGTGTGCAGGAGTGGAAAAAGTAGGCACCTCTGTTTCACGAGAGTCAGAAAAATAAAAGAAGCTTAAGTCTGAGCTGTCACCCAAAGGATTTTTGTGAAGTTGTGAAACTAATTCATCTAAATTTTGGCAAGGAGCAATCAGTTTTTCACTGTCTGGAATAATGGAAAATTCAGATAATATGTCACCAGGGCATAACAGAATTTGGCCTGAAGAGGACCAGTCATCTCATCTTCAGTCAAACCGATTCATACAGGAATGCTTGGGTATCCTTTCACAAAATTTTCTGGTGGCTTCAGTGTCATATAGGCTTTGCTTAGGTGCAGCGTGACCCCAGCTGGCTTCTCATGTTTGTGCTGTTACTTTGCTAGCAAACCTTTGCAGGCTGTGGCTCCTGGGAAGGGCAGTGCTCATGTGGCTTTTCAGAAGTCAGCTTGGATGCTGACTTGCTTAATACCCAGTTCACACCTAAACTGCTTCTAGCTCTGTAGCCCATATGGCTGCAGTCACGTCATACATCAGCAAAAGCAACTGTTCAGTGCCAGGCTGTCTCTGCACAAAGACCAGCTCTCTGACTGCATCAGAGATACAACTAATTTGTAACCTGTATGGTTAGTGGTCTGTGGATCGTGGAGAGTTTTTTGTGTGTATATTAATACTATAATAAAACCTATGAGAAAATTAAAATCCATGTTTTGAAGAAGGATCTGGACAGTACAGTAAACACATTTTCATGGGGTTTTTTTCTCCTCTCTGTAGACTGGTTATTTTCCACTGTGTGTATGAAGTGATGCAAGGAAAGCACTGTGTGACCCTAGAACTAATGAGGTTATAGTGCACATATAACAAGCTGTTATAATTTTGGTGTTTTTTTCAACTTATTGTTTGATTTGTCAGCTTCACTGACTTACTTCAAGTGACAATTCCTAATTTTCAAAATTGGAAGACCCTAGTGTAAAACTTTGAAGCTGTCTTCTTTTCACAATAGAAATAGCTCCTTTATTCCTGCCTACTGTTGCTCAACCGAGACATGTTTTTGTTCAACACAGAACTTTGCTTACTGCTCATGATTGCTTACTTAACTATCTTCTTCAGGAAGCTATGACCTAAAGTTCTTTGAGAGTCCAGGTAAATAGTAATTTCTATTCTTTGTTCATTATGCTGTTGACTGTCCACCAAGAACTGTAAGGGGTCAAAGAAGCAGGTTTTACTCATTTGGATTCTACCCATTCTTCCTTATTACCTCATAGTTATCTGTTTTGTTTTAGATTTAGCTCATTTTGAAAGTGCCTAGCTTAATAATTCTGAAGACCATTACTCGTGTTTTTTCTAAAGGCAGTCACAGCACGAGTTGCTTTGGCAACCTACAGTTCTTACGTGAAGCCAAAGAGTCGAGGCCAGGTTTCATCTCTGTGTGAGTACCAACTGATCAAAACCATACCAGGCAATAGTCCAGAATAACTTAAAATTTACTTGCAGATTTTGTTCATTGTAGATATGGTTATGCTTCATTATTAGCAAACAGTACTGTCAAGCAGACCTTTTTCAAATGTTTGAAGCTAACTAAACCAATTTTCTGTTAATCTCAGATTCCTCATTACAAAACAGTAAACATAGCTTATGGATATCGTAATTTATGCCTGTTGGAAACTAGAATTTGCAATATAAATATTTAGATATACTGGATCTTCAGAATTAGGTTAAACATCTGGCTGAAAATTTTATTTGTGACAATAGCTCTGTGATGACTTATTGTACAATGATTTTATCATAGCTATGTCATTAGCAATGTGTAGTTCATCAGTTCTGAATATATGATTAGTTCAAAATCTACTAGAGAGGTTTTTGGCGATAACTATGGGTTATTTCTCTAAGTAGTTTATAAATGTTTAAATAGATTTCCCTCCAAGAACTATTGTTTTTAACTAAATAGTCACAAAACAGAAGCATAGAGAAACAGCAGAAAAATCAGTGGGGCACAGTTACTGGCAATGAGAGTCTACCTGTCTTGCTTGTCACCTACCAAGCCGTCTTGGTTTGATTCTGGCTAATTGACACAAATAGGAAGATTGACCTGCTGGTTCCTTTTCAGAAGAATATTTAACATATTTACCTGCTGCTTGATGAATGAAGGTGAGAAATTAATTGTTCTGTACAAATATAGACTGAATTGTGACTCTTGGCAGGGAGTTTAAATTGATGCCATGCTGAGGATGCTACTGTTTGTTTCCTGTTCTTTATCCTGAAAGAAAAAAAATTAAATTTTGGAACCCAGAATTCACACTACTATATATGAATTACTTTAGGGTAGAAATTTTATTTCGAATATCTTTCTTCCTAAGAGGAGGGACGAAAATGAATGAACATAAAATATTTCATATTTTGGATAGTAGACTAGTAGCACTGTTTTTTTTCTACTGCCATATGTTTTACTCTGTAAGCCTGTGATAGCTTTCTGCTGACCTGATAAATTGCCTGGGCCGATTAGTGGCTGTCAATAAAGTATGTCTATACAGTGTCGTTTTAATATTTAATTAGATTTATATAATCAGCATCCCCTGACATTACTGTGGTAACTGTACTGGAGAAGACCCTAATTAGTAAACTCCCATAGTGTTTAAAGGGTGCGCTTGACATTTTTCTTCTCTGCACATTTTGATTATTTTACTAGTCTCTGAATGTGAAAAATGTACATTCTAGTACCTTTTTTTTTTTTCCCTAGTGTGGGAGCAGTTAGGAGCAAGCAAAGAAGATGTATAACTTTCACACTTTTGATAGCATGCCTCTTCATACTTGTACTCAGCTTACATGAAGCAAAACATTTTAATTCCCAGTGTTGTTTCTATTTCAGGAATTTTTTTATGCTCTTGTAACTTTAAGGACTATATGGTGCCTTCTGTAAAGCTGTGAAAAATGTTCC